>NC_089824.1:31064773-31247273 GCF_035046505.1 Tiliqua scincoides | reverse complement strand
GGAACCCTCTATGTAAGAACCACCGGCACTGACCCAGACTGGAGGAGATCCATTGTGGAGACTGTGCCCTTAATTGGGGGAAAGGGATGAATTTCCCCTTCCTCCCAAGGAGACTATGGTGGCTTTCATGGCACCCACAGGATGCAGCGGTTAACAGGCCCATAACCAGGATTCTAGAGGTGGGGCGGCAACCATATTTTCAGGGGGGGGGGGTAATTATGTCAGGTATCTATACTGGTGTGCAAAATGAAGGATAAGTATGGAGAAACATCAAAGACCCATAACTAACCCAAATTTCATTAGGAGGAATGATTTTGGTTTTTTTTTTTTTTTGAAAGATAATAATAATAATAATAATAATAATAATAATAATAATAATGCAGGTATTTATATACCGCCTTTCTTGGTCTTTATTCAAGACGGTTTACATAGGCAGGCTATTTAAATCCCTGTAGGGATTTTTACAATTGAAAGAAGGTTCTATCTTTCAAGAACCACAACATTCAGATGTTTCTTTCTGATCTGGTTTCACATTCTGGCCTCCATCCTCCCACACTCAGAGCAGATGGAATAACTGGGATCAGCTTGTCAGCTGCTTCAAGGTCGCACGGTGCCGGTGGCCTCGAACTGGTAACCTTGTGGATGTTATCTTCAGGCAAATGGAAGCTCTACCCTCTAGACCAGACCTCCTGCCCTGCATTCATAGACCTCCTGCCCTGCATAAAGATGCATTCATTATCTGTAAAGCAATCTAACAATGATCTGCATAGAATAAATGCATCTCTGTATGCAATGTAAAATCTGTTTGTCTACACAGAAATAACATGCAACTTGTCCTTTCATTTTGGACACCAGTGCAATACACAGACTTGCAACACTGCAAAAGTAAAACATATCACTATGATACAGGTAGTATTTACTTGTATTGAAAGCCTTTCATTTGCTGATGACAAAAGTAAATTTACCTAAAAGCAAGAGGAAAGATATTGAAGTAAAATATAGCAACGCCATGGAACATTAGTTTTTTACATTATTCATTACTTTTAAAAAGCAAGGTACAGAAGATTTGAAACTACCTAGTAGAGCTGAATTCTCCTATCTTTCTGAGAATTGAATCTTCTTAGAACCTTTTCCACACTTAAATTCTTGGTTCTCTTTAGCTCAAAAGCTAGGTATACTAAATTAGCCACTCTTGAGTGACACATTGATAGTCTTTGAGGTCTGTTAATTCGTGTAAGCACTGAGAAAGTCGATTCACAAACTGCTGTGCTACATGCAAAAGTTCTTACTGCCACTAACATACTGTAACAATCTTCAAAGGCACTCCGGTGTTTGTATATTTCATGAAGAAATTTCGCTTTTCAATTTTGTTCTTCTCAAGGAAATGTTTTATTACTTTCATTTCTTCTTTACTTGGAATGGTAATATTGAAATTGTTTAGATAATTAAGCCTGCCATTTTCATCATCTAAATTTTCTGCTGCAATTATTGCCTGAAGAATCTCTTCATTGTCATGGAATCTTCTTTTTATTTTGGCTTGCACTACATCCAGAATTTCAAAAAAGTCAGAAGCATGCTTACTGTGGGTGTCACTACATGATGCTCTGTTACCTGTTGTTTCAGACACCACATAATCATCAAGTAAGGAATTAAATTTCCTTTTCCTTGGCATTTTTACTTCTTCCTCTTAAGCCAGTTTTGATGATTCCTGCAGAATTGATTTCAAAGTCTCACTGTTTCTTAAGCCTTCTAGTGAACTTTCTGTAGCTTGAATTAAGTTATAGGCCTGCTCCAAGGGAATGTCATGACTTTGGAGTCCCTTATCTACTGGAGAAAGAATTTCCAAAATATTTTTCATTACCACTAGACAAAATCTAAACTCTTGCTTCTGCATTATAAGATGGAGACCAGTGCTAAGAATCACATCTTCCCCAGCAAATCTTTTTCCATTATTTATTGATATTAGTTCAAGAGTTTCTGATATATGTTTGTATTCTTCAAAAATTAATCTGCACACCTGAAGATGTCCTGACCATCTCTGTTCCAGCAGACAAGAAAGAGCTTTGCCTTCATACTCAGCAGCTACTACCCCACGGGACAAAAAGCTGTATAATTCCACACATTGTCCAAAAAATTCCCTCACCATTGGCACAACTTCAACTGCTTTAACTACAACTAAATGCAGCCTGTGGTTAAAACAATGGAGGTATGGAATTTCTTTCTTCAGTTTTTTTTTTTTATTAATGCCTGGACACCACCTTTTTTGCCACTCTTAACTTATGCTCCATCGTAACATTGGCTCAACAGATTGTTAGGATTTAAACCATACCTTTGGAACGTATCTAAAGTTGTGTTTGTAAAAGCATCCAAAGCAGTTGTTGTCTCTATGGATAGCATGGATTCATAAATTTCAACATCTTTAACATATCTAGTAGCAATTGCTATATTTTCTCTTCAATTTTTGTCTTTTGTTCCATCCTCCAAGACAGAAAAAAATGGGACATTTGCATTCTTTGTCATTGGAAACTTCCTCTTGAATGAGATCAGTCATTACTTTAACTATTTCATTTTGAATTTCTGGGGATTGGTAAGTGGTATTCTTTGGAATAATGTTATAAGCTTCAGCTAGTTTTGGGTCCTTTTTGAGGGTATATTTGAAAAGGTTTTAAATAAACTTTCTTTCACATGTTCTTCAATGTATATTCCCCTCATTGGAAGCTCATTAGCTACAAGAAACTGAATGATTTCAACAATGCTTGAAATGTAATACCTATGTTTTTCAAGCACATTGTCATTAATTAGAGTTGAAATAGATGTGTTTGAATCAGTTCTTTGGTTTCTTTCAGATCACATTAACATAGCCTGCACATGGGTCTCAGATGAAGCATGCTTGAAAAATCCTGATTTAGTTTTATCCAATGCAGCCTTCCAATTGCTAAATCCCTTTTTTATGTAAGCTTGCTCTTTAGTAAATGGAACAAATTGGTGACACAGATAGCAAAATGCAGCATCTAGTTTTGAAGAATATTCCAACCACTTAAAATGTTGAAACCACTCTGATCTGAATGATCTGCCATCTTTGTTCTTTGGATATTTACCAAGTTTAATTTGTTTAATAGGCTCCCCTACTCATGCTAAACCATCAGAAGTCTTCTCATTAATTGCCTTACTGGTGCTAGTAGAAGCAATGATATCTCTATTTCCACCTGTTGTTTCCAAAGTTTCTTGATTACATGAGTTTGAAGTTTGGTTTGTTCTGACAACAAAACAGTCCATGTTGGAAGATTTCAACACTCATTCTTTTGCACTCAGGTTCTTCAGAGTAAATGTCTGTTTATTTGGTGGTGTATATATCCAATACCCATGAAAAAAAACTCTGAGATCTCTATGAAAGATTCAGAATCTTAGAGGCCAGACCCTTGCTTTCCTCTCCCCCCCCCCCAAAGAGAAAGGCCCTACCAGACCCAAGCAGCAGAAATGGTCCATCCATCCAAAATCTCAGAGGCCAGAGCCATGCTTTTCTCTTGCCCCCCAATGAGAAAGCCCTACCAGACCCAAACAGCAAAAATGGTCCATCCAAAATCTCAGATGCCAGAGCCATGCTTTCTCCCCCCCCCCCAAAGAGAAAGGCCCTACCAGACCCAAACAGTAGAAATGGTCCATCCAAAATCTCAGATGCCAGAGCCATGCTTTTCTCTTTCCCCCCCAATGAGAAAGCCCTACCAGACCCAAACAGCAAAAATGGTCCATCCAAAATCTCAGATGCCAGAGCCATGCTTTTCTCTCCCCCCCCCAAAGAGAAAGGCCCTACCAGACCCAAACAGTAGAAATGGTCCATCCAAAATCTCAGATGCCAGAGCCATGCTTTTCTCTCCCCCCCAATGAGAAAGCCCTACCAGACCCAAACAGCAAAAATGGTCAATCCAAAATCTCAGATGCCAGAGCCATGCTTTTCTCTCCCCCCCCCCAAAGAGAAAGGCCCTACCAGACCCAAACAGCAGAAATGGCCCATCCAAAATCTCCTGCCTGCTCACCCCCAAATGATGCCAGAGTCACTCAGCAGCAGCCTCCCGGGTCACGCAAAGTGCCTGCACAGCCACTCAGCTCCCAGGAAGGTGATTGAAGGCATTGAGCACATTCCCTCCAGGCTTTTTCATGCCTGCCTCTCTGGTGTCCTGTGACTATCAGCAGGTCGCTATGATTGGCCCCTAAGGTGAGTTACTAAGCATTAGCAGCCTGAGCTGATTGGTGGAGGCTGCCTGCAGGGAGCAGCTGAGCTCTCAAGGAACAGGAGCTAAACTGGAGGACATTCAACCACATTTACATGACAAGTCTGGAAAAAATGCCGGGGGGGGGGGCAAACTGCTGGCTCAGGGGGGGAAAGCCCCCCTGGCCCCCCCTAGCTAAGGCCCTACAGCAGTAGCCATTTGGGCACTGCTGCTCATCTGGGTGCTGGGCAGCTCAGGATTCGGCTGACAGCTTATTTTGTTCTCAGAATGCCTAGATGTGTTACTGGCCTTTGTTAATTTATTGAGGGTAATATCTGAGTCATAGAAGTCTGTCTTATGAGTACAAACACTCTTTGCTTGCCCTTGACAGTTACTTTTCCTGATATACACATACCCAATTTGAGTAGACACTACGACTCTTCCAATATTTGCTATTTATACTCTCTATTCAACCCTGTGCAGGCAATCCGTAGCTGTGGATACCATCCAAGCCCCATCCACATTGCTACTATCCCCACCAATGCACACCTCTCCCCACCTTCTTTTTTCCCATGGGGAGCATGTGTCTGAAGACAGACTTCGCCCATGGAAAGACAATATCAGTGGAGTCTAGAATACTAGAACCTACCTAGTATCCCTTGTTGCATATTGCTTGAATAGAGGACTCATGCCTGGAGTATTTACTATGCTGAGTACAGAAGCACATAGCAGTTGTTGTGCCAGAGGTAACAGTGCCAGATGGTAACTGCTGGTACTTTTAACAGATATGAGAATATCTCCCCCCCCCCTTCCAAAAACATAAGGGAGTGTCTGTACAATCCGAACCCCTGTAAATGATATCAAAGACCAAATACCCTGTGTTTGAGATCATGAAGAAGGAAGGATGGAGGCAAAGACACCATCACATGCCTGCACCAGGCCCCCCTGTCTACCACTAACTTCTGGAGTTTTCCAAATTCATATTCATTGCCTCTGTGACACTATCTAACCATCTCATCCTCTACAGTCTCCTTCTCCTTTTGCCTTCAATTTTTCCCAGCTTCAGGGGCTTTTCTAAAGAGTCCTCCCTTCTCATGAGATGACCGAAGTATTTAACTCAGCTTCAGCATCTGTCCTTCCAATGAACAGTCAGGGTTGATTTCCTATAGGATTTGATTTCCTTGCAGTCCAGGAGACTCTCAAAAGTCTTCTCCAACACCATAATTTGAAAGCATCTATTCTTTCGTGCTCAGCCCTCCTGTCCAGCTCTCACAGCCACACATTATTACTGGGAAAACCATAGCTTCGACTATACAGACCTTTGTTGACACGGTGACGTCTTGGCTTTTCATTGTCTAGGCTTACCATAGCTTTCCTCCCAAGAAGCAAGTATCTTTTAATTCTTGGAGCCCAAGAAGATAAACTCTGTCATGGCTTCCATTGTCTCCCCTACTGCCCATCTTTTCTCAGAGTTCATATTTTCTTCTTTGACTGCTCAAACAGGTTCTGTAAGAATGATCAACCTCTGGTACTACATTTGATGGAACCTTCTGGAAAACTTTATCTGTTGGTATCCTTCCCACGCCAGAACATTCACCTCCTCATGTATAAGGATGAAAGGTGGACAAGTGAATGAATGAGCGAGTGAGTACAATGACCATGATAAATATTCAAAATTAATGCCAAGACATCTGTATAAGATCCTAGAGGCCCTGCCATCTTGAACTTCCTGACACATGCAAGGGCCAGCCTCCCCAAGAACAGAACAAAGTGCCATAGCCACACATTGTAGCATTGTTAGTAAGGACCTCATTGGAATGAGAACGTCAAAGAGAATTTTGGAACAATGAAAGCCACAGAATCAAGTCATAACGAGCAGTATGAGGAAATTTGACTTGTCCCTCATAATAATTGCCGCCATGTCTGGAAGAACAATTCTGTGATCAAAGGTAAGTAGACAATACCAAAGTGGGGTCGGGGTGTGTGATAAAATAACTAGCTAGTGGTAAATGTTTGCACAGGCACCAGTGTTTTATTGTCACCTATATTATTCCATCAGTGATAATTCCTGTGGAAACAGAGGAGGGAAAACTTGCATGACAGCAGAGGCATCACTAGGGTTCCCATCACCAGTGTGAGAGCTTATTGCCCCACCCCCATGCTGGACCTCCTCCTGTACCAGACCATACAGAATAAATTACATTAGCCTATACACAGCCTAAATGCAGCGGCATCATGAATTCCATTAATGTTAATTAATTAATTAATTAATTAATTTATTTATTTATATAACAGTACAGGTCACTAAACAAATCAGTAACCAACAAAAACAAACAAACAAACCAGTGGCCAACTTGATGACACAACTGAATGAATTCTAGTATTAGCTCTGATGCATGGAAATGAGAGTCACACCTCATTGGTTCCCTGCTGTAGCATAACACCTCACTGACTCTCAAAACAATCAGTCTCATTGCTCAGTTTTGAGTTAAAGAAATCCACTTTTTGTTACATAAGATAGTTGTGATTTCCTTTCCTGATTATTTGGCCATAACGTTTGCTAGAATACAGATATTTCAATGAAGTTTGTTTCATTGCCTTCTGCATGAAATTCTGCACCGAATGATGTATAACATGATGATATTATTTGAAAATACCAAGATTTCACAATTTTGGCCAGTAGTGGTATCACCTCCCTGAGTGCATCACTCGGTGTGATCTGCACCCCCTTAGTGTTGCCACTGCATGACAGTTTACACTATGAGCTTTTGTTTTTTATTCCTTCGCTAGCATGACCTTAGCCTGTTTATTTATGCACTTAAAAGATGCATTATACTTCGTTCCGTGTCTCATAATCAAATTTTTTTTTCCCCTCTGCAAATGCTGCTTCCGCTTCATAGCATTATTCTTCCTCTATTTGGTATAGCTTGTGAACTGTTTAAATTACTAACATCTGGATTAGATGAACCAAAACCATTCTGGGAAAATATTTGAATATTCAATGCTTGGTAACCTTTGAGTAAGATGCAACACTTTCTCAACTTTTTCTTTCTCTGTACACAGCTCCCCACCTGTTTTGCATTTGATTCACATCTTTAAAAGATAGATGCTCATTGTATTAACATCTTCTGAAAGAATATGCAATCTGAAAACATCTATTAATTCATTTAACATTTAGAAGACGTATGTAAAATGGTTCAAGGGCTGGATCAGACTGAGAATCTGCCTGCCATTCTGTTCTATACTGTGCGCAATGAGATGCCTTCAGAAACTGACAAACAGGAGAAGAAAGGAGCCAGCTTCCCTATAGTACAAGCCTACATGTACCAACTCAAAAGCAAATTCCACTTTCTTTATTCCCAGGAAAGTGTGTTCAACCTCTTCCTCCTTTGCATCTGTTTTTAGCCAACTTAGGAAGTTTTAACTTACTGGCATGCCTGGGGGACTGGGGGGACAAATGTTATGGGGTGCCACCCAGCAGGAGACACCATCACGATCCTCTCTCTCACTGCCCTTTTTTCCCCTTAAGGTCCTAAGAAGGTATTCTGAAGGCTGGGGAGGCACGTGCAGTCTCCCTGGCCCCCAGAAGACCTTCTGAGGTCTCCGGAAGGCCTAACAACATCATTTCAAGTTTCAGCAAAAATCATAAGTGGCCTTTATAATGCCTTCTGGGGGCCTCAGAAGGTCTGCTGGGAAGTGGGGAGGCCGTGTGCAGCCTCTCTGGGCCTTAGGAGGTCTAAACATGTCACTTATGGTTTTCAGAGAAAACCAAAAGTGTGGTTTTTAGGCCTGGGGGGCAGCATTTTGAAGTCCTGCTAGCCTAGCAGTTTTTAACTGGTGTGCTGCAGCACAGTGGTGTGCTGCAGATGGTCCACAAGTGTGCCATGATTGTTTGGGGAGGGTCATTTATTAGTACGGCCGTTGGGGGATGTGAGCCTCCAACAGGCAGCATTGGTGTACCTTGTCAATAGTCAAAAAACCGATGGTGTGCCATGATAATTTTAGCATCTTCTCAGTGTGCCGTGAGATGGGAAAGGTTGGAAATAGCTTAACTAGAGGACCCACTGCCACCCCTGGGTCTACAGATTACTTTGTGTAATGCTGATGGAATGACTCTCTTGGAGCAGGAGGAGGCCCATGAAGGGCGGGTTTCTGAGGATCCTCTGAAACCTGGAGCCAAGCCTGCTGCTATCTAATGGTGTTCATGGTCTGTCTATGAAGAAGCCCTGAAAATGGTTGCAGCAGAAACAAGTACTTGGTTAGTGACCACACATTTCTTTATGTTCCGGAAACAGAATACAACAAAGATTATTTGTTTCTGTACAAATTTTTCTCTGTAAACCGCTTTTTGAACTTTTAGTTGAAAAGCGGTATATAAATACTGTTAATAATAATAATAATAATAATAATAATAATAATAATAATAATAATAATAATAATAATAATAATAATACAAGCTCTGGCAACCAGAGCAGTGATGTCACATTGTGATGTCACTTCCAGGTTCTCCCTGGAGGAGAGGAGGAGGAGGACCTGGTATCTTCACACCCTCCCCCATTTCTTCTCCTGTGGAGCCTCCACAGAAGAAGCAACAGGGAGTGTGAAGCCCCAGCACTTTCTACTCCAGGGAGAACCCAGAAGCAATTGCCTTGCATATTGTGTTCCCCCCCCCCCCCACGTAGCACCTAGGGCACCCAGGGCAGGTGCCCCTCAGGCTCCACCCTAGTTACACCTCTGCCTTTTGCTATACATATCAGTAATGTATCGACCAAATGGCCATACCATATCCTAATAACTTAGAATTGTTGCCATTTACTCTGTATCAATTTGAGGCAGAGACCAGAAAATACAATGAGAGAATAATAAGTCCTTCATTATGTATATGAGACACAAATGGCATCTGATGTTGCAGCACAATGCTTGGTTAACATTATCTTCACTACTCATCACATGAAATCCAGCACTTGTCAGCAGCAGTCTGTAGCCCTAGCGTTAGCCCATACATATCTTGTATCTCCACAGGAATGTCCTCATCTTCCAGCGAAACCCCAGGCTCAGTCTGAAAGCCTCCCTGTTATTTTATTTCTGCCTATTTTCTTGTTTGGATGCTTCCAAATGGGCCAAATTATATGGTGAGTTTTGGGGATTGCAGAGGCTGAAATGGATATATCACTGAAATATTTAACATTTGCTTCTATAATCAAAACCCTTCTCAGTCACATCCCTTATTTTGGTCCCTCTGGTCAGTCGCTTCTGAATATTTTCAGTTTCTTTGAGATTTTCCCAAATGCTCTCATAGATTTTTCATGCTCAGTCACATTTTGGGAGGACTCACTTGTCTGGGGCTTGCACCGGTTTTCAGCAAAGTTGGGCTCAGAACAGACTGTTGAATGCAATCTCTAGCTCAGCATTTCTCAACATTTATTCTCCCCCATACCACTTCACATGGTCCACTTATTCGAAGTACCACCGGAAGTAACTGGCAATGACATCCTTCCCGCTCTCCCCAAGCCGCTGCACTGGCCTGCCTCGGCCAGCGCAACCTTTCCACTGGCGCCACAGTGCCTGCACTGGCTTCCCTCCTCACATGGTGGTGCAAAGGTGCCTTATGGCATGTTTATAGCACCTCTCGGCCAGTGCAAGGGACTTGCGCTGGCCCATCTCCAGGTCGGGATTGCGCCCTGAGTAAATCCTGAATGGGTACTAGAAGTTTTCTTTTCTCATGACCCAAAAACTTGGAGAAAGGAAAAATAGGCAAATTATTGAAAAAGAGAAATAGAACTTGTTTCAGTAAAGGATATAAACATCTATAAAACTGAGTCTCTGCAAAAATGAATCAGTGGACTGAATACAAGTGAATGGATCGAAGGTGTCATATTTTAACAAGAAGTTGCCACATTTTTCATTTTAATGACATGAAAGATTTAGTTTGCATAGGGACTGCCAAAAAAGGGATTTGCTTATGAGAAATTTGTCAGGGATGAAAAGCTGAGAACGTACATATTAGGAAGGAAGGTCCAGTTCAGGATCCAAAACTATCCCATTGAATATATCAGAAACTACTGTGAAAGAAGGAACAGCTGCATCTCCACGTGCAATTAAAAGGCTCTTTTATATTGCCAAACAATAAGTAATTACTTCCAAAATGAAGACTAATAAAGGTTGCTTTGAATGATACTTACTCGGTCTGACCGAGCCCATGTGTTTAATTGTGTGTGCACTCACAGGGCTCACATGTCATGGCCCCTCCCTCTGTTTCCCCTGCTTTCCTCATAAATCTTCCAAATAATGTGCAGTAGAAGGAGAATTAGGGCGGAATCCTAACCCATTTTCCAGCACCGACATAAGGGCAATGCAGCTCTGACTTAAGGGAACAAACATTCCCTGACTCTGAGGAGGCCTCCGTGAGTGACACCCAACTGCAGGGTAAAACACATGTCCAGTTGACTAAGCTATGCCAGTGCTAGAAAGTGGGTTAGGATTTGGGCCTCAGTTGTCTAAACTACATGGTGAACTGCCATCCATATAATTTGGAAGCTTAATGGGGAAGCACAAGGAAGAGTCAGGTTGCACGCATACCATGGGCCATGCAGGTTATTCAACACATGGGTGGTTGGATGTGGTAAGCATTGTCCAAGCCAGCTCACAACCCAACCGTATGTAAATGGACTGTGAAACTTGACACTTGAAGGTTTTCTGAAATGGTTTCTATCATGGTATGTTAGCATTGCGATGTTCACATAGGAATGTTAATGATCCCAAACAAACATTGACAATGTCACCAAACCAGTGGTTCCCAAACTGTGGGACGAAACTTAATTTTTAGTGGAGTGTGAAACTGACAAGGCAGATGATGCGCATTAAGGGTTTAAAAAGCTGCTATGGGGGTGGGGGGGTGGGGGCACTGCTTCTCAATCGCCATTATAGCCATACCCTTTGGCATTTATAAATCAGAAAGCAGCAGCTTAACAAACACTCCAGAAGGTACCCCCCCCCCCCATTATAGTAAAAAGGATAAAAACAAAGGCTTGAGCAGTTGAGAGAGTTAAGCAGGGTGGTGGTTGTGGTTGTTTTATTTATAAAGCTACATGGGTTGCAATAGACTGTCATTTTAAAAAGTGGGCCCTGGCGCCTAAAAGTTTGGAAACCTTGGAAACCTGTACCAAACTCAAACATACACTGAATATCGAGTCAGGCTGCAATCCTAAATACACTTACTAGGGAGCAAGCCCACTGAACACAATGAGACTCATCCCTGTGTAATCATGTTTAGAATTCTGCTGTCAGTTTCCTACATACAATTGTCAGCATTAATCTTGGACTGTGACATTTACTGTAGTATAGTATTGGCAACCTTCAGTCTCGAAAGACTATGGTATCGCGCTCTGAAAGGTGATTCTGGCACAGCGTCTAGTGTGGTTGAAAAGGCCGATTCGGGAGTTACAATCCCTTCCACACCGGGAGCAAGTGCAGTCTGTCCCTGGTCTGTCTCCCTGGCTATGGGCCTTCCTTCTTTGCCTCTTAGCCTCAGACTGTTGGCAAAGTGTCTCTTCAAACTGGGAAAGGCCATGCTGCACAGCCTGCCTCCAAGCGGGCCGCTCAGAGGCCAGGGTTTCCCACTTGTTGAGGTCCATCCCTAAGGCCTTCAGATCCCTCTTGCAGATGTCCTTGTATCGCAGCTGTGGTCTACTTGTAGGGCGCTTTCCTTGCACGAGTTCTCCATAGAGGAGATCCTTTGGGATCCGGCCATCATCCATTCTCACGACATGACCAAGCCAACGCAGGCGTCTCTGTTTCAGCAGTGAATACATGCTAGGGATTCCACCATGTTCCAGGACTGTGTTGTTTGGAACTTTGTCCTGCCAGGTGATGCCGAGGATGCGTCGGAGGCAGCGCATGTGGAAAGCGCTCAGTTTCCTCTCCTGTTGTGAGCGAAGAGTCCATGACTCGCTGCAGTACAGAAGTGTACTCAGGACGCAAGCTCTGTAGACCTGGATCTTGGTATGTTCCGTCAGCTTCTTGTTGGACCAGACTCTCTTTGTGAGTCTGGAAAACGTGGTAGCTGCTTTACCGATGCGCTTGTTTAGCTCGGTATCGAGAGAAAGAGTGTCGGAGATCGTTGAGCCAAGGTACACAAAGTCATGGACAACCTCCAGTTCATGTGCAGAGATTGTAATGCAGGGAGGTGAGTCCACATCCTGAACCATGACCTGTGTTTTCTTCAGGCTGATTGTCAGTCCAAAATCTTGGCAGACCTTGCTAAAACGATCCATGAGCTGCTGGAGATCTTTGGCAGAGTGGGTAGTGACAGCTGCATCGTCGGCAAAGAGGAAGTCACGCAGACATTTCAGCTGGACTTTGGATTTTGCTCTCAGTCTGGAGAGGTTGAAGAGCTTTCCGTCTGATCTGGTCCGGAGATAGATGCCTTCTGTTGCAGTTCCAAAGGCCTGCTTCAGCAGGACAGCGAAGAAAATCCCAAACAAGGTTGGTGCAAGAACACAGCCCTGCTTCACTCCGCTTCGGATGTCAAAAGGGTCTGATGTGGAGCCATCGAAGACAACAGTGCCCTTCATGTCCTTGTGGAAAGATCTGATGATGCTGAGGAGCCTGGGTGGACATCCAATCTTGGGGAGAATCTTGAAGAGGCCGTCTCTGCTGACCAGGTCGAAAGCCTTTGTGAGATCTATGAAGGCTATAAAGAGTGGCTGTCGTTGTTCCCTGCATTTCTCCTGCAGTTGTCTAAGGGAGAATACCATATCAGTGGTGGACCTGTTGGCTCGGAATCCACACTGCGATTCTGGATAGACGCTCTCTGCAAGTACCTGGAGCCTCTTTAGTACAACTCGGGCAAACAGCTTTCCTACAACGCTAAGGAGAGAGATGCCGCGGTAGTTGTTGCAGTCACCCCTGTCACCTTTGTTCTTGTACAGCGTGATGATGTTTGCATCCCTCATGTCTTGAGGTACTCCACCTTCTCTCCAGCAGAGACAGAGGATTTCATGCAGCTCAGTGATGATGATCTCTTTGCAGCATTTTAGGACTTCAGCAGGGATGCTGTCTTTTCCAGGTGCCTTGCCAAAGGCAAGGGAGTCCAGGGCCACGTGAAGTTCTTCTAGGGTTGGTTCACTGTCAAGCTCTTCCAGCACAGGCAGGCACTCAATGTTGTTCAGCGCTTCTTCGGTGACTACATTTTCTCTGGAATATAGCTCAGAGTAGTGCTGCACCCAGCATTCCATCTGCTGCGCCCGATCCTGGATGACCTCGCCTGTGGCAGACTTCAGAGGGGCAATTTTCTTCTGTGTTGGACCTAGGGCCTGCTTGATACCATCATACATCCCCTTGATGTTGCCCGTGTCAGCTGCTATCTGTATCTCGGAACAGAGCTGGAGCCAGTAGTCGTTAGCACATCTCCTGGCAGTCTGTTGGACTTTGCTGCGAGCAGTTCGGAGGACCTGCAGGTTGCGCTCACTGGGACAGGCCTTGTATGCTGCTTGAGCTCTCCTCTTTTCCTCAATGACTGGTGTCAACTCCTCAGAGTGGGCTTCAAACCAGTCTGCCGCCTTGTTGGTCTTCTTGCCGAATATGGACAAGGCGGTGTTGTAAACGGTATTCTTGAAATGTTCCCATCTGTTGGATGCGTTTGCGTCGGCCGGGCCTGGAAGAGATTCCTCAAGCGCTCGTGCAAATTCCTCCACTTTTCTCTGATCCCGGGTCTTGCTGGTATCAATGCGAGGTCTTCCTTCCTTTTTCGTGTGATACAGTCGCTTTGTTTGCAGTTTCACTCTGCTGCACACCAGGGAGTGGTCAGTGTCGCAGGCAGCACCATGATAACTGCGTGTGATCTTGATGCTGGGAAGGCTGGAGCGTCTGGTGAGGATCAGGTCGAGCTGGTGCCAGTGCTTTGATCTTGGATGTCTCCAAGAGACTCTATGTTGGGGCTTTGTGTTGAAGAACGTGTTGCTGACACAGAGACCGTGATGACAGCAAAACTCTAGCAGGCGTTGGCCATTTTTGTTCATCCTCCCAGTGCCAAACTGACCTAAGCAAGTGGGCCATGAACTGTTATCAGCACCAACTCTAGCATTGAAATCGCCGAGGATGAACAATGGCTCTTTTACAGGGATTTTCTTGACAGTGGTGGCCAGGTCATCATAGAATTTGTCTTTGGCTTCTGCTGGAGACGACAGAGTCGGTGCATAAGCACTGATGAGAGTGATAGGTCCTGCTGATGACTGGAGCTGCAGGGACAAAATTCTTTCACTTCCCACAGTAGGTGGGATGATGGATTTCAGCAGGGTATTTCTGACCGCAAAGCCAACGCCATGTTCCCTGGTTTCGTTTGGTGGTTTTCCCTGCCAGAAAAATGAGAAATTTCTCTCCTTGACAGATCCGGAATCTGGCAGCCTAGTCTCTTGAAGGGTGACGATGTCCATCTGCAGTCTGCTCAGCTCCATGTCGATGACAGCTGTTTTGCGTGCGTCGTCTATTTCTTGCAGGTCATCAGAGAAGCCAGGTGTCATTGTCCTAACGTTCCAGGTGCCCAGCTTTAGGGCAGTAGTTTTCTGTTTTCTGTTGCATGGTGCAGAGTTGTCGATCCGCTTGTCGGTTTTCACCCTAAACCCCACGCACCCCATGAGGTTAACGGACCGTGGCGAGGCAACACCTTACT
Organism: Tiliqua scincoides; assembly: GCF_035046505.1. Taxonomy (NCBI): domain Eukaryota; kingdom Metazoa; phylum Chordata; class Lepidosauria; order Squamata; family Scincidae; genus Tiliqua; species Tiliqua scincoides. The sequence continues at coordinate 31,232,396 of NC_089824.1, read as the reverse complement.
GGCTGGGGACTGCCCAGCTTAAGGCGGGCGGTAGCTGCCCAATGAGATGCAATGATCTCTCCCACCGTCGGAAGCAGCCCCTGGCGTCATGCTCTACGCCAATCGAGCAAAGACTTATAACCGGTAAACTGCTGCTTCCCGTGTTGTGCCGACGCCGTATGGCGAAGTTGGAGTGTCCTCTCCAGTGCGCGAAGCCTGGGTAAAGAAGGTATGGAGGATAGGCTGTTACCCATGCAGCAAATCCCCCCTCTCCACGTCGCTGGAATGGTCCAATGGAAAGGCAGAAGCCAATACGGTTGGTTCCAGCGACGTCGCAGGAGTTGCCAGAACGTGACTGTGTTCAGCCATGAACTGCCTAAGGGACTCCGGCTCCTGATTTTGCCTCGAGGTTGACTCCTGAAGCCTTTTCCAGAACTGGATGTAGCCATTTACTGTAACACATATATATTTATGAACAAAATAAAACCACAATCAATTGTCAAGAGGCAACAGCTGATGACAAAGTGTGAACAATTATTAATAACAGTTTCTTTCAGAAATGCCCATGGTATTTTACCAATTGAGCTAAAAATAGTGAATATATATTGTGTAGTCCAGTGGTTGTCAAACGTTTAGCACCAGGACCCACTTTTTAGAATGAGAATCTGTCAGGACCCACCAGATGTGATGTCATGACCAGAAGTGACATAGTCAAGCAGGAAAATTGTTAATAATCCTAAACTGCAATCCTACCCACACTTACCCAGGAATAAGTCCTATTTACTATCATTGTTAAAAGCATATACAGAGTAGCCTGTTAAAAGTACAGGACTGGAACATTTCCCCAAATGCAGTCACATACCATGGTAGCATCAAGCCTAATATATTAAAAATATATTGAAAAATTGAAATGAATGGGGATTCACTTGAAATTGGCTCACGACCCACCTAGAGGGTCCCAACCCACATTGTGAGAAACACTGGTGTAATCTATAGAAGAGAGTCTGTATTGATTTGTCACTGTATTGATTTGCAAGCTATCACCATATAAACACTTGGATTTGCATTTAAAATTATACAGTGCCTCTCTGCAAATGCGTGTTGGGAACAAATGAATTTGAATAGTATTTTCATTTAACATATCATAGTTGGCAACCTTCAGTCTTGAAAGACTATGGTATCGCGCTCTGAAAGGTGGTTCTGGAACAGCGTCTAGTGTGGCTGAAAAGGCCGATTCAGGAGTGACAATCCCTTCCACACTGGGAGCAAGTGCAGTCTGTTCCTGGTCTGTCTCCCTGGCTATGGGTCTTCCTTCTTTGCCTCAGTCTGTTGGCCAAGTGTCTCTTCAAACTGGGAGAGGCCATGCTGCACAGCCTGCCTCCAAGCAGGCCACTCAGAGGCCAGGGTTTCCCACCTGTTCAGGTCCATTCCTAAGGCCTTCAGATCCCTCTTGCAGATATCCTTGTATTGCAGCTGTGGTCTACCTGTAGGCTGCTTTCCCTGCATGAGTTCTCCATAGAGGAGATTCTTTGGGATCCAGCCATCATCCATTCTCATGACATTATCGAGCCAACGCAGGTGTCTCTGTTTCAGCAGTGCATACATGCTAGGGATTCCAGCTCGTTCCAGGACTTTGTTGTTTGGAACTTTGTCCTGCCAGGTGATGCCAAGGATGCGTCGGAGGCAGCACATGTGGAAAGCGTTCAGTTTCCTCTCCTGTTGTGAGCGAAGAGTCCATGACTCACTGCAGTACAGAAGTGTACTCAGGATACAAGCTCTGTAGACCTGGATCTTGGTATGTTCCGTCTGTTTAGCTTGATATCGAGAGAAAGAGTGTTGGAGATTGTTGAGCCAAGGTACACAAAGTCATGGACAACCTCCAGTTCATGTGCAGAGATTGCAGGGAGGTGGGTCCACATCCTGAACCATGACCTGTGTTTTCTTCAGGCTGATTGTCAGTCCAAAGTCTTGGCAGGCCTTGCTAAAACGAATCATGAGCTGCTGGAGATCTTTGGCAGAGTGGGTGGTGACAGCTGCATCGTCGGCAAAGAGGAAGTCACGCAGACATTTCAGCTGGACTTTGAACTTTGCTCTCAGTCTGGAGAGGTTGAAGAGCTTTCCGTCTGATCTGGTCCAGAGATAGATGCCTTCTGTTGCAGTTCCCCAAAGGCATGCTTCAGCAGGACAGCGAAGAAAATTCCAGACAAGGTCGGTGCAAGAACACAGCCCTGCTTCACACCGCTTCGGATGTCAAAGGGGTCTGGTGTGGAGCCATCGAAGACAACAGTGCCCTTCATGTCCTTGTTGAAAGATCTGATGATGCTGAGGAGACTGGGTGGACATCCGATCTTGGGGAGAATCTTGAAGAGGCCGTCCCTGCTGACCAGGTCGAAAGCCTTCGTGAGATCTATGAAGGCTATAAAGAGTGGCTGTCATTGTTCCCTGCATTTCTCCTGCAGCTGTCTAAGGGAGAATACCATATCAGTGGTAGACCTGTTGGCTCGGAATCCGCACTGCGATTCTGGATAGATGCTCTCTGCAAGTACCTGGAGCCTCTTTAGTGCATCTTGGGCAAACAGCTTCCCTACAACGCTAAAGAAAGAGATGCCCCAGTAGTTGTTGCAGTCACCCCTGTCACCTTTGTTCTTGTACAGCGTGATGATGTTTGCATCCCTCATGTCTTGAGGTACTCCACCTTCTCTCCAGCAAAGACAGAGGATTTCATGCAGCTCAGTGACGATGATCTCTTTGCAGCACTTTAGGACTTCAGCAGGGATGCTGTCTTTTCCAGGTGCCTTGCCAAAGGCAAGGGAGTCCAGGGCCACGTGAAGTTCTTCTAGGGTTGGTTCACTGATGTAGTGAAGAGTACAATCTCTGCGCAAATAACATTTAAATAACATTAAATGTTATTTTCATTTAACACATATGTTTAAATCATCATTCAGTTATGAAGTTTTTTATGACAAAGTTGTCTTTTTGGTAAAACAGAGTACAGATAGGACACAATGGGAAGATTTCCTAGTCTGTACAGTACAGTACACATCAATTATTGGGTCTTTCAGGAAAATATCAGGAAAAAATTCCTGACGGTAAGGGCAGTTTGGCAGTGAAACAGATTGCCAAGGGAGGTGGTGGATTCTCTCTCACTAGAAATCTTCAAGCATTGGCTCGACCAGCACCTACTGGAGATGCTCTAGGAGGATTTCCTGTCCAGGCAGGGGGTTGGACTAGATGACCTTTTAGGCACCTTCCAACTCTATGATTCTATTATTCATTTGCCATCATGGCTTTCATGGTATGTGACTGCATTTGGGGAAATGTTACAGATCAGTACTTTTAACAGGCTACTCTGTATATGATGCCATGATGTTGAAAGCATGGCTTTCAACATAAGCACACTTACCTGGAAGTAAGTAAAATTGACATCAATGGGACTAATATCTGAGTAAATATGCTTGAGGTGTGAATTTCTAAGGAGCAGTATTTTGGTTTGCTTTTTGCTCACGTTATTTTTAGTGAAGCATATTTTGGTATTTCATTGCAGGTTTTTAGATAATTTTGGAGTACAGGTTTAAACATCCATTTTCATGCTATTTTTCGAAGTCCAAATCCAGTGACCATTTTGCATGATGCAGTCCAGAAGTGGGTTGGCCACATCAAGAATTTGGTTTGTAGGTCCTAATTATACAACCTTTGTACCTATGAAATAGTACCATTCCTATTTTCAATTACATAAAAGATAACAGCAGCCCAATCCTTACGAAATCTCCATGCAGCGATACAGCAGCACAGGCGCAGGTATCCCCTGGGAATTTTTGGCTTCTGGAGTTCTTCTGGGGCTATCTGTCCCCTTGCCCTGGGGTAAGCCACAATGGATCAACTCAAACTTGTACCAGTGTTATAGCTGGTACAAATCTGCATGGACCTGTGCAGGTGGATCAGACCTGGGAAGGGGTTAGGATTCAGTATATGCCACTCCCAAAGTTGCCCTATCTATGCCCAATCTACCCCCCCCACCCCACACATCTTTTCGCTGTTCTGACCTCCCCATGGTCAACCACATTCCCACCTTCTTCTACCCTATTCTGCCAGTGTAGGCCTTGGGACATTTCTATTTGTTCAAAGTTTTACACTTGATGGACCATCAGTAGAGGTGTTTCTTTCCTGTAAGATAGAATTACAGCCTAAGTCTTACTGAACACAGTGGGCTTACTTCTGAGTAAAATAAATAAGACCATTTTCAAACAACTCTAATCATCAGTTACACTTCCCATAAGCCCCCCAGGTTAAAACGTTTAGTCATCAGTTTATTCGCAACTTGAAAGTAGCATGTGAAAATGGCTGTTCTCAGCAATTGGGAGGGCTGTTCTCAGCAATTGGAAGGACTGACTTTTGCTGATTCCTCCTTCCTGCTACCACTTCCTGTGGGCCATACCATCTTGTTTTGGCCGGACCCTCCAACTCCCCAGGAAAAAGAATTTGGTGGAACACTGTGGACTGCAGAGTGAAGGAAGGGTCATCAAAAATCTCTCCAAACCCCTCATGAATGGAGGTGCCTTCCATTTGCAAAAGAAATAGTTATGATTAAATCCTGTGTGTGTGTGTGCGTGAGTGAATCTGCTATGCTCACAAGCCCTAAATTAAAACCCAAGCCCAAACTTATGGGTAGTTTTCTTTAGGAATTTGGCACCTGTGCCCAGCAGATCTAGGAATGTGCTGTCTTGCAAAACACAAGTGAGGCATTAGGTAGATTAGCATTCAGAAAGAATTGATTTAGCAGAGTCATTTAATAATTGCTCAAGTGAATGGACAAAAGTAGCTGACTGTCTCACTCCTCGTTCACTTCATAATCTGCCAAGCCAATAACAGCACTTGTTAAAGGACTGCACAACGTACTTAGGGATGAAATACTGTATTGATCTGAGCAGTATCTGTAAAGAAGTTTGAAAGCAAAACTTTGCAAGTAGAAAGGCTGTCTATTCCCCACATTTTTTTTTTTGTCCTCTCCAGAAATTTTGAGAAACACAGAGCCAAAATACAAATAATGTTTTCCCAATATAGACCTGGATTAATGGGTCCATGTAAATTGGGGTCATGAGAAAGAAAAAATATATTCTATATACAGTTAGTTCCGCTACCTGTGGATTTGCTACCCACAGATTCACTTATCTGCAGGCAGGAGGACAGACGCTTACCTTGGACCATTTGTGGGTGTTCTCAGTTGAGGTCTCTGCTGCCTTCTGAAAGTTCCTGTTGGATTCCTGAATGCAGCAGCACCAAGTGGGAGAAGGAAGATAAGTGACACATTGGAATAGGTAACAGCAGGCCACCACTTAATTGCTCATTACAGCTTCCAGAGACAAGAATATGCTTTGGCAAATGCAAGGGGAGGGATTCCATGGAGCCCAACTGATGCTGATGGTGCTGTTTACCAGCCTGTCTGCTAGAAATACACCTGGGGTGGCAAGATATATCCAAAGGGCTGCAGGCAGAGGCTGGTCAACCCTCCCAAGTTGCCTGTCAGAAGTGGAATCCACTATCCCAGTGGACTGGATCCCATCCAAAGACCTCTTCAGGTCCCACCAAAGCAGGACAGGGAAGTGGGGTGCTATCCTGCTGCCCTCCCATGATGCCTGCCCAATACCTCACTCTGACACCTGAGCAAGTTTAGACAGCTAGTTGCAAGCTTCCTGTGCAACACCATGCAGAAAACCAGGACTCACTGCTCTAACAATTGCTAAACCTATCCACTTAGGCCACTACAGGAAGTCTGGATAGAATTCCTTCCCAGGGAGGAAGAGAGGGAGGGTGTGCAAACCAAAAGCAACATGGCCAAGCACATTAAGTGACACCAGACAGTGGTGTAGACAGGCCACACACAGCCTCCCTGAGCCTCAGAAGGCCACTTTTTCACCTTTGGTCTGCTGTCGGGGGTGCAGTTTGGCACTCCCTCAAGGCACAGTACCTGGGGCAATGTATCCCCTTGCCCCCCTTAGCTATGCCACTGATACCAGAAGCCAAACCCAGGAGCTGTGCACACAGAGTATAGCCACTCTGGCTGAGTGGAGGTCTCCACCTGCCCACTTTTGCTTTGAATAAAAGGTGAGAGGCAGTCCAAAAAAAAGGTCTGATTAGAACGTAGTAGGGGCTAAAACCCAGGACCTCCCACTCAAGAAAGTCAATGCAGCCAGCAGAAATGGAGTGAAATAATTATTGAAAGAGAGTCCGCTCCTTCTAAAGTGCTATAGAGAGATATATACATATATTTTAAAGAGTGTTCATAGCTGGAATAAGAGAAGCCTTACAGCCATTCTTACTTGTGGGTATGCAGGGGAGGTCACAGCCTAGTCTTTAATTTATTATACTTCTCTTGGGTTGAAGAGTCTTTAATGGTTATTATCATTAAAGATATTCCCTCAGTACTTTAACATTTCTTTTTGGTAAGTTTAGTACATTATTAAGTCGCCTTTTGCAGCAGCATGTATAGAAGTAGGTTGACCCCTGGCTCAGGAAATGGGAGAAATCTTTTTTCCCTTCTTTTTTGTCCATCAAAGCTACATTGAACATTCAAGGTTTTGAAGTTAATCAGTTTAAAGCCAAGTCACAAAGGAAAAAGAAAGTTCCAGGAACAGACATGCCATTTACCAAAGACTGATTTTAAAATGAGCTCTAGACCTGCTACTTATGCCCAGGACATGAGATAATAAGATGTGAACTGGGGTTCATGGGTTTAGCTAACTGGTATAGTGGTGAAGAGACTGAGCTGTGATTCAGGGCTTCTGTGGTTTGAATCTGGCCTCTTCCAAAAGCTCATTAGGGGAACCTTAGACAAGCTTAAGGGAATGATACTTTCTTACTTTATGCTGTTGTTGTAAGGACAACATCAAAACAATGCAGATGACTTGCTTTACATAGGAGTAATCCAAGCTGTTGCACCCCACATTCTGCTGCCCTAAGGCTGCCAACATGCCCATTAGAGTGCACAGCCCCCACCCCACCAGCTTGCACCCTACCATCTTCATTCTCCTACTCCCATTCATTCTTCCACCACTTTTTGTTAAGTGGCTTAGCCAGGAGAAATCTGACTGAGGAGAGGAGGGTGGAAAAGGTTTAGCTCCTCCTACTCCAGTTCCACCATGGTTTCTTGTAAAGTGGCTGGTGGAGAGAATGCTGGCAGTTCACCAGCCACTTTGCAAGAAGCCATGGTGGAACTAGAGCAGGAGGAGCTAAACCTTTTCCATCCTCCTCTTGTTTCTAGAGTGAAGCACTTTCCCTGCCAGCTTGCCACCTCCCCCAGCCTACAGCCTAAGGGGTTTGACTGGCTCATGGATGGACCGCCTCTGGTTTTGCACTCAGACCCTGGTGTAGGCTACCTCAGAATGCCAGATGTAGGAGAAGGCACCAGGATGCAAGTCTCTTGTTGTCTTGTGTGGTCCCTGACACATTTGATGGGCCACTGTGAGATACAGGTAGCTGGACTAGATGAACCTATGGCCTGATCTAGCGGGGCTCTTCTTAAGTTCTTATGTTCTTAAATGTTAAGTATTGTTAAAGAGGTGCAACAGAATGAGAGGGCCTAGGACTCTGTCCCTGGTGCAGTGGTGATGGTATGTCTGAAGCTATGCCCAGGAAATCTTATGGGGAATGCAGCCTCTATGTGAAAAATGTGAATGACCATCTCAGAGTCATTGGTTGGAAGGACTGAGTTTGTCAAAAACCTTTCCCAAGCCATCAAGGATGCAAAAGAAAAATGCAAGAGAAAGCATCCAGCATAGCATCCAGCATAGCAAGAAGAGGATTCCTTGCTCCCAAGGAAGAGTGATTCTGGATGCTATCCAATTGTAGGACTCTGGACAAGAAGCATGAACAAGCCAACGTGATTGGAAGGACTGCAGCTGCACGCAAAACAATGAATGCAAAGAGCCTGAACTACACTAACAGTGCAGTGCTGTGTATGTCCACTCAGAAGTAAGCCCCATAGAAAAACTCCAGAGTAAGTGCATGCAGGATTGGAGCGAAAATAATGGGTTTTGCTCAGTTTTTAACTAGCTCTTTGTTCAGCTGCTATCATATTCTCCATGAAAAGGAAAGTAAAATAAAGGCTAGGATCACTATGAAGCTGACTTGAGAGACTCAGAGTCTGGTTCACTATGTTTGAAACTGGCACCCCAGAATCCCAGGGCTGCTGAGCTTCTGAAAGTTCCTGCAAACTTCAGCACTGGGGAAGTGAGGTCTAAGCTGATTGAAGGAAAGGTTCTCAGTATTGTGTTTGCCAAGGAAAGAGGCCATGCTAAGCTTCAGTGAAATGCTTCTGCAAGATTACAATGTCTTCAAAAATGCTTTGAGGGCTTTTTTCCTCACCTTGATATTTGCTGTGTTGGAGAAATGTTAGCAGAGCTCACTTTTCATTGTACATCTCAGCAACCTACAGCTGCTCACACACATGTACATCGTACACAGTGGAAGCCTTTAAACATTTCTGTTTTGTCAGAGGATTGTGGAGGGAGCTTTCGCTGTGATTGTGGCAAGCAGGGACAGTGTTGTAATTTGAAAGCCTGAAATGACTGGAGTTTATGTGCAAAGTAAGGACAATGAGTGAAATGCTATGAGGAATCTAAACTCTCTGCTTTTGAAGAGTGCTAAAATGTACTGCCAAGTGTGCGGGGGGGAAGGAGCTTCTTTTCATAGCTGAACTACCTGAGGATAGTCTCATGGTCAGTGGACACAAGTAATCTAATTGAGAGCTCATGTGATGTGGTGGCTAAGGCTGCAATCCTATGTAGTGGCAAAGGGCCCCATTCTGAACCCTCAGCACCCATCCTTCGCTGGTGCTGAGTGTTGCAAGGGTGCCGTAAGGCACGCCAGAGGTACTTAATGCTGGGTCAGCAATGGCGCCAGCTTAGTGCCAGTCTGCACTAGCCAGAGGCCTACCACACACCACCTGGAACAAGGGATGAGCTCTGGGCAGCAGGAAGGTATGTTGGGGCAGGAGGGGGAGGCATTCTGGGGTGGGGGGAGGGGGAAAAGAAGGTTGAGGGAGGGAGTGGGGTGGGGTGGGGCGGGGCGGGAGGGAGGTGGGACTGGCAGAGCTTTGCTATGCCTAATCCAGAATCCCACATTGGGCCTCCTGGCCCAACATGGGGCCTCTCAAACATAAAAACATAACAGCCCCACTGGATCAGGCTATAGGCCCATCTAACCCAGCTTCTTGTATCTCACAGCGGCTCACCAAATGCCCCAGGGAGCACACCAGATAACACACCTGCATCTTGGTGCCCTCCCTTGCATCTGGCATTCTGAGGTAACTCTCAACTTTGCACTGGCAAGATAGCCAGCAGAGACTTGGGTAGTCCATTGCAGGGCTTGGGCCTTTCCCAAGGGAAAGAGGACAGGTGTCCCTTTTGCCTGAGGAGTCACCGGCAGCTACCTGAAGCCCATAGGATGCAGCAGCAACAGCCATTTTGGCACCGCTGCTCCTCTCGGTAGCTCAGGATTGAACTGAAAGGCTGAAATCCATTCCTGGAAGTAAGCCCCACTGAACACAGTGCTATGACTACCATAATTCTGTAGCTAGTCTTCTGAAAAAAAAGAAAGGAAAGAGTCCTTCATACCTTCTGATCCTGATCTGAATCCAATATCTCAACAAAATGAATGATTAATGACCCAATTTTATTGGGAATTTATGGTTGTGAATATCACAGTCTGCCACCATAAAACCCTGGACACTGGTGCACCACCATTGTGTGCATTGGAGCCATCCATTCAAATGGATGAAGGTTCCATGCACGTGACAGCTCCCAGATAATTGGCCAGAGCAGGTAGGTCCACAGCAGGGGTAGTTCAGGGAAGGGGGCAGTGTGGGGCAGGAGGGAAGGATCTTGGTGTTGGTGGTACACACCAAGATCCTATCCTCCTTTATGCCTGAATGCCTCCTGAGTCTCCTTATCCCAGCAAAATAGCAGGCATAGAGCCAAGGAGACCTATTGGAGATCAGGTGGCCTATGAGGTCAGATGGCCTATGAGGGCTATCTGGTGGTCCCCCCCCCCCCCAAAAAAAGGCATGCAGCATGCACTTCATTGGGCTGTAAGGGGATAGGATTGGGCTAGGTTAAGATTGCAATTCAGACTAAATAGTGTTACATGCTCATTCCCTACTATCTAAGTGGTGACATGTTGTAGGAGCTTCAGTGCAACCAATATTCAACCCTTCAGGTGAGAGTGCACTTCACTTGTGTTTTTGTTGTAGTTGCTTTATTTATAAATATATAGGCTTGAGCACTGGATGGAGTTGGATCACACAGTAGTTCTCAAACTTTAGCACCCGAACCCACTTTTTAGAATGAGAATCTGTCAGGACCCACCAGAAGTTATATCATACCTGAGAGTGACATCATCCAACAGGACAATCCTAGACTGCAATCCTACCCACACATACCCAGGAGTAAGCCCCATTGACGATAATTAAAAACATATACATAGTAGCCTGTTCAAAGTACAGATGTGTGACATTTCTCCAAATACAGTTCCATACTATGGTAGCATCAAGTCTAATTTATAAAAAATAAAATGTTGAAATGAATGGGAACCCACCTGAAATTGGCTCACAACCCACCTAGTGGGTCCCACCCCACAGTTTGAGAAACAATAGGATAGCATATGCTCCTGCAAGTGACATAAGTGATGTGTCTTCAAAACCAGTATCTTCCGCTGTCTCTTTCAGATCAAATCTTCTCTGTCTCTCTCTACCTGCCTGCCTATCTTTCCCAGAATCTCCAGCATATGCATTCTCATTAAGGCTGTAATCCTATGCACACTTACCTGAGAGTAAGCCCCATTGACTATAATGGGACTTACTTCTGAGTAAACATGCATAGACTTGGGCTGTAAATTGGAGGGGGGGGGGAAGGATTTGCCTTATGCCTTAGCCTGTTATGTGTACATCTTGAGGGCCCCTGATGGAAGGTCCCATTCAAGGAATTTCTTGGGCCATTAGCCTCTGTTAACCCTTTTTTTGTCTATTCCAGGTATCTGGCTAAGCATTGCCTCACAACCGTAGTGAGAAAGAAACAAAGTTGGCACTCATGCACAGTCCATTAATCCCCACCAAACTGCCCTTTCGTTGTGCTACAGCTCTTGGACTTGGCATCATGCCAAGATTCCCTAGCTCGATCCCAGGCTCCCCAGGCTCTTTCCTACTCTTTCCAGCACCCAAACAGTCCCTTTTATTTATTTTTCTGTTTGATTTTCTATGGAAATGCCAATTTTGAAAGCAGTCCATTTCTGAGCTCAAGGAAATGAGTCTTGTAAGAAAGGCACTGTCTTTGTTAAGAACTGGTTCTCTCTCATTGTTCATTCTTTTCATTGACAACAATAAGACCAGGATGTTGTTCTTTAGAAAACAGGGCAAGCAACGGTTCTTTGAAATTATGTGGTCAGTATTTATAGAATGTCTTTCAGTGTAGTCATGGACAATTCACAAACTGTAGTATTTTCTTTAGCATAAGAGAAGAATTTTCATATTTTTTTTCTGTTAATAAAAACAATATAATTGGTGTGTGTGTGTGTGTGTGTGTGTGTGTGTGTGTGTGTTGTACATTCTATATCTATCTGTTTATCATATCACTAGAGGTGAAATGTTATTGAATATATATAAAATCAATAAATTATTAGGGGGAAAAAGATGTTCTTTGGGCTGCAGCTTTTAGGCTTTGCTTCTTTGCTGCGTCTTATAGATCCTGAGCGTCAAAGGCATTGTTCAAACCACAAGTCAATATCAAAAACAGGAAACCACAGCTTTATTTGTGTTTTATCTGTGTGGCTTTCCAAGTCTTGTGAAAATAATGTTTTCACACCTCAGTCCTTCACAAGTCACATGGATTCATTGCAAGTAACCATCCCGTTAGTATCCCATTGTACAAATAATTAGCTGTTTGTCTTCCCAAGTAATTATAATGAAAAGCTGCCTTTTTATTGCCCAGAGTGTCTAATTTATCTGTTCCCTAAGCCAATCAGAGGGAAGTCAGTCAATAAGGCTTCCTGGACCACTTTTACTCCCTTGTACTGCCATTCATCAGATGAAATGATTAAAACTGCGTCAATCATTTTGTACAAGCAAAATTAGACACGGAAATGAATCATTGTTACAGGTTTTTGTTTTGTGTTTTGATAGATCCCTTGCTGCTTATTTAGCAGCAGGAACCTATTAAGTTGGGACTACATTCACTTCCATTGATATTGTGTCTTACAATATATCATTCCATGTAGCGTTCTAATCCATATTTATTCAGAGGCGGATAGGATTTTAGAGGACTAGCATTGATGTATGGCTACGAATGGAAGGGGTGAGCCATAATGGGCCTGGTTCATCTCAGCCACCATCTCTCAAGGTGGCCTTAGGCAAGCTGGTACTTGATCAACCTCAGCCTACCATTTGGCCCTACTTACAGAGCTGTTGCAAGGATTAGCGAGAGTGTAGGTGGCGTGCTTGAACATTTGAATGGCTGGCTCTTGTTCAAAGGAAGAGAGTCTTTTAAAAAAATCAGCTGGGACAGCACAGTACCATAACACAAATAAAGTCATTTTTCTTGAATGCAGTCAGATAGAAAGAGAAATTAGTGCTAATGGTATGCACCAGTCCTTTATTGGCCACAGTGGGTGAGGTTCAGCCAGCCTTCTATTGCACCAGAGAAGGGTTTGCATGACCTACACTTGTCAGATGTCAAAGGTAGCTACACCATGGGAAAAAAGGGCTCAGTTGTGCTTTTCCACCTAATTACTAAGTAATTAAAACCATGTCCAGAAGTGGAAAATAGTGAAATGATTAGGGTTTATGCAGCCCTAATCTAAGGGCTGCATTCTAATTCTAAATCTAATTCTAATTCTAAGTCTAAGTCTAATTCTAAGACAAGTCTAATGTCTAATTCTAAGACAAGAAAAAATGTCAGCTTCTTTAAACATCAGTGGTACAAAGGGTCATACCTTTGTACCCCTGTTTGTCCATACCTTTGAATCTACAGAGTTCAAAGGGTCTATGACTGCAATTCTAACCACACTTTCCTGAGAGTAAGCCCCATTGAACAAAATAGGATTTACTTCTGAGTAGATAATCTGGTTAGGATTGTGCCCTAAGAGTAATGCATGTTCATTTCTGTTCTGAACTATGAAGAGCACCTTGCTTTGGAATCATGATATCCCTGTATAATGGACATATTTTATGCCCAGCGAAGAAAATATGTATTGTAAAATGCAGATTCAATGCTATTAGAGATGAAGAAATGTCACACAAGTAGCTGGATTGGTTACTTTGCATTTAAAGATCAATATCATTGATGAGTAACTGTAAAGCAATAGGAAGATTTACCTTCAGTGCTGTAATTCGTAGAGTATATTTTATTTACTATCCTTTAATTACAGTTCACAGTTCTGAGAGTTTCAATGACAAATTCTTTCTCAACTCCAGTTCCCTTCTACTTTGGCTACATAAGAACATTCAAGATGTAAAGTTCAAGCTCCTGGATGCATTTCAAAGCAACTTGTTCACTGAAACCACATCAGATCTATAAGCAATACTCTAGTCAACTGCAACACATTTCTTTCATATTTGAGGCAGACATGTATGATCATCTGTTCATAAATCCATGTACATATTGTTATATGTCATGCAGCCCTTTTCTAAAATCCTTTTCAATTACTGTCATTTTGGTAAGGTATTCCAGTACAGTGTAGCATGTTTAAATTGGGCACAAGGGTTGTGATTAGAATTGGAACATCAGCATGACAAAGTCATAAATCCCCACCCATTCCTTGCTGTGGTTCTGTTTTGTTTCAGGAACCCCCAGCACTGAAAGAAAGAAAGAAAGAACGAACGAACGAACCAACCAACCAACCAACCAACCAACCAACCAACCAACCAACCAACCAACCAACCAACCAAACAGTGTATGCATTCTTTTAAAGTATTTTTATTTTGTGCGTTGGCTCAGTGGTGGGGAAAGGGACTCTGTTCATGCTCAAGAGCAATTTGTTTATCAAAACTCCAAATGTTCCAGTGCTGAGCACGCTGCCTTTGGGAAGAGATCCTGGTTCTCAGTCTTGTGAAACTTCATACCCAATTCACACACAGCACAATCCCATGGATGTCTACTCAGGAGGTGGTAGGGATGGGGAGGGCATAAATGGGCTGGGAGGGTCACAATGGGGCAGGGAGTCTGAAAGAGATGGTGGATCCAGTGGCAAGGGCATGGGCCAGATCCTATCCCCCTTTCCTGCAGCCTCCTGCCCCCTTCCTTTCCTTGGACTTGACTAGCGAAATCGCTAGCGCAAGTCCTAGGAGACCCATTTCTGAACAGGAAACTTACAGTGGTGTAAGGAAATTTAAATCCCCTCCTGAAGCCTCCTGATCCACCACCACCATGCACTAGATACAGCATGCTCATTTTTGTTGTGGCTGCACCAGAGGGAGGGGGAGGATAGGATTAGGGTCCTAGATTTTCAGTTTCAGATCCATAAGATGGTTAAAAAGTACCTTTTTAAAATTAAAGCATGAATATTAAGCAGTTAAGTTGTTTGAACAGAGTTGGTATTAAAAGATTTTGTAGCAGCAATTAAAAGAATGGGGGGGGGGGAACCATGAATTTTGTTTAAAATTCCTTTGACAAAATTACCTTTAAATAATCTTCCAGCCTACAATTGATCTCTTCTGTTGACAAGGCCTCAAGGGCTTTCCTTGATAGGATTTTACTTCAAAGCAAGTGGTCTGAGTTGCAGACAAAGGGAGCTTACACCCTTTTAGCTTGCTGTGCAAGCTGGATTTAAATTGCTCCGCTCCGTATTGAACTTTTAGTAAATTTCTGCTCTAGTTATTTCAAGCACAGCAGTCATCCCATCATAGTTCAGGAAAGCACCATCCAATGTCCTAAATCAAACCATATTGTGAGCCATTATTGCAGAGTACTAGTTAATTGCGCACCCTGCCCAAGAGATGAAGATCCCTCGTCAAATGGGAACGTCAATCAGCCAATGCAAACATTCCCAATAGTTCCTCTTTTGTAGAAACAAACCATTAAAAAGGTCAAGAAGGTCAAAAGATTTTGGTTGCCTTCGTCCCATTAAAATTAAAAGTCTTGAGTTCTAGACTGGTTGCCATCAGAAGCATGAAAGGACTGAATACAACAGACTTGGTTATGGAAGCAAGGGAGATCTCGTGAGACAGACAGGAATAACCCACTGATGACATGTTGCAGTTCTCTGTATAGCACTATCCTCATTGGCATCCTTCAGTCTCAGAAGACTATGGTATCGCGCTCTGAAAAGTGGTTCTGGAACAGCGTCTAGTGTGGCTGAAAAGGCCGATTCGGGAGTGACAATCCCTTTCACACTGGGAGCAAATGTAGTCTGTCTCTGGTGTGTCTCCCTGGCTACGGGCCTTCTTTGCCTCTTTGCCTCAGTCTGTTGGCCAAGTGTCTCTTCAAACTGGGAGAGGCCATGCTGCACAGCCTGCCTCCAAGTGGGACGCTCAGAGGCCAAGGTTTCCCACCTGTTGAGGTCCATTCCTAAGGCCTTCAGCACTATCCTCTACCTGTATAATGAATACAGTCAGTCCTAGTTATCTGCTAGGGCAGGGCTTTTCAAACTGGGGGGCCGCAACACCCCAACCTGAGGGCCCTGGCCTCTGTCCTGGCAGGGGCAGTGAGGAGGCAGGGAGGAGGCCTCAGGGAGCTGCAGGTGCTTGGCTGCACTTACCAGAGCCTCCTGCAGCTTCCCGGGGGTGTGGGGAGCCCTGCGCGACCTTCTGCAGAGCTCCCCAAAGCTTCAAAAGTGAAAGTGATCACGCTCCACTTTTGGTTTAGTGAAGGCGGGGCGCAATCGCCACACTTTTGCTTTCAAAGCTTTGAAACCTTTTTTTCCAAAGCAATGTTTTGGAATGCCACAGAGTGCACCAATCACCACTGGGATTACTTTGGTCTTCTGCCAACAATCTTTCCATTTCTATGTATAAATCTTTGTATTCTGTTATTTTTCCCCCAGTTCTTTTTCTTCTGCTCTATTATCACTGGGTACCATTATACTGATTATTTTGACTTGTTTTTCTTTCTTCTTGACTACAGTTATGTCTGGTGTATTGTGTGATAAATGTTTATCTGTTTGTAGGCAATAATCCCATAAAAATTTTGCATCTTCCTTTTCAACCATTTTTTTTCAATTTTGTGGTCCCACCGTTTTTTGGCTGCAGGTAGCTTTTATTTTTTAAAGATGTTCCAGAGCTGTTGTTGTTGTTAAAAACAAATAATAAACAATTTGTAAACATTGTCCCACACAAAATGGCCCAGGTAACCACCTGGAGAGAATATTGACTGACACGGTATGGCCATGAAGATTATTTTTGAATCATATTTCTATCTCTACCCCACCTTTCACAAACAGAAGTCTCATGACCATCTACAATAATGTCAGTTGAATAACAATTGTTTATAAAACATACAACTGCTAATAAAACAGCAGGTAAAGGCAGCAAGTGAGACACTTGAGACCAAACCAGCAAATTAAAATAAAATGGCAGATCAAAAGAGAGACTGAGAATCTACTGAGAGCAATGAGAGGCATATGAAAACAGGATAGGCTTTACCTGGCACTAAAGGTAAGAAAGCAGGCATCAGGCAAACTTGTCTGGGAATGGAATTCTACCATGTAGATTTCACCACTGAAAAGGCCCTGATTCTGGTACTAGGGTACTCTGGACTGAGTCAGGGCTGGCCCCAAATCTCCTGGCACCTGAGACAGCATGCCAAACGTTGCCTCCATTACTTCTGCTCCTTTGACACTCTAGCCCACTACTCACTTCTCTATGCAACTGCTCAGCTCCACTTTTTGTTCTCCAATCCAGGAAGTGAGGAGAGGAGAATCAGTGCAGGCAAGTGGGCACTCTCTTCCAATCTGCTGCCTGAGACTACCACCTCAGTTGACCTTATGATGGGCTGGTCCTATACCAGGGTCACTTGGAGAAGGACGTTTGAGGATGATATTAAACTGGAAGGCAGGTTCCTTGGGGTAGTGACTGTGCAAGAGTACAGCAAAAAAAAATTTTTTTTTTCCAACCAGTGCACTTATGCAAATCATGCTGCTGGCAGTTGTGTGAATGGAAGGCCTAAGCCAGACGTTGCTTCTTCTGTAGCCTCCAGACTTGTGGCTACGCAGTCCGGTCTGTTTGGAACAATTTACAAAAATCTGATCTGGCCCCAAATCAATTCTCATCACATGATTATGGCCAAGGTTGCAGAGTTCTCAAGAAAATAACTATCATTTATTGTTTGATAGCATGTGGTATCGGTGCCCATTTAACAACACTGGAATAGCTGAGGCTATTCATCTTTCTTCAAACTTGCTTCCAATTGCTCTTTGCTCTATCTAGCAAGCCCCTGAGGCATGAAGGAGAAGCTTATTTCAAACTGTATGTTTTCTTTTCAGCGTTCACTGAGTCTTAACCTCTGGTACTTTCAGTGGTGTGGGCTATCTTCATATGCCAGGGATAGATGCAGCTAAAATTTATACCCATTTCATTAGCTTAAATACTCTTTTAAAGCATCGCCAACAGACTGCTAAGCTTCTAAGGCCTGCAGCCAAATCCTATGTGCAGTTAGAGCACAGATTCGCTGGTGTGATGCCTGCTACATCCAAGGCTCTGTCATAGTGGAGAGCTGGTCGAGGAGGGTATGGGGTGTTATACTTACTGCATACTGGCATTGCTTTCTATGGGGCTTATCTGATCTATGCAGCTCTGTCCTGTCATTGTGCTTTGGAGCCTTTGGGGGTATGTCTAGCTTGAGAAGGGGAATGAGGATACAGCTACCACTGCCTCATCCTACCCTCTCCCATCCCGCTCTTAACCCCTTTTTCTGCCTCTCTGCTGGCAGAGTTGTGCCAGGGTCGATATGCAACCTGTTGATGATAGTGGTGGCAAAGCTTTCCAACTGCTGCACTGCAGACTTGGGAGGAGGGACTTCTGCTCCCCCCCCCCCCCCCGAAAACACAAGTAAATAGCACAAACAGCCTACACTAGAAATTTCAATACAGTTCTCCATGTCAAACTACTTCTTCCTAGGACACCTTGGAACAAACACCTCTGTTCTGAGTCTGTAGGCCAGTGTTTCTCAAACTGTGGGTTGGGACCCACTAGGTGGGTCATGAGCCAATTTCAGATGGGTCCTCGTTCATTTCAATATTTTATTTTTAATGTATTAGACTTGATGCTACATAGTTTGTGACTGCATTTGGGGAAATGTTGCAGATCTGTACTTTTAACAGCCTACTGTTTATATGTTTTTAACAATCATAATCAATGCGGCTTACTCCTGGATAAGTCTGGATAGGATTACAGCATTGGACAGTCAAAAATTTTCCTGCTTGATGATGTCACTTATGGCCATGACATCGCTTCCAGATCAACGACATCACTTCCGGTGGGTCCCAACAGATTGTCATTCTTAAAAGTGGGTCCTGCCGCTAAAAAGTTTGAGAACCACTGCTGTAGGCCAATAGAATGGATAGACCATGTTTGCTGGCTGCAAATCCAGCTGAAATAGCTTTTCGGTTTCTGTTGGCAGTAAAACAAAACTGCATCCTATGAAGAACAATATGCACATAATTGGATCTGCTGATGTGTGAACCATTTGGAAAAAAATACCACATTGGCTTAAAACTAATATTTTGAGACTGTTTTGTGCTGCTTTGGAATGGTTTCAGAGTTTCTCAACCATTATGCAAAGGCTTTTGTTGTTACTTTCCCTTTCAACAAGTTGTCAGTCCTGGGACTCAATTTTCTTCCCTTTTTTACAACATTGATGTTATTCAGAAGCAGCACCAGATCTGCAGTCATTGTGAATCATTTGGGATCAGGAAAGGGACAAGCCTTCCAAACTGGTTGTATAGCCGTCTGTGAATTTTCAGGTCATTGTAAATCAAACAATGAGAGGACAACCTCAATTTTACCCCACCTGGGCTTCTGTCAACATCAGGCTGTCAATACATGAACACCAAAAATGTATTTGCTTATGTGGGCTGGCTGGACTTCCCATCGGCCATTGAATTCTGTTTTTAAAAAATGGCACGGCAATTTTACTGCCTATTCCGAGTGATTGTCCATTTGTGTTCTACCTAGCAAGAATGACTTTCAGCAGTGGTGGACTTCCCCAGCCCTGTGCCCAGGACCAAAGTTCATGATGGCGCTCCCCTGTGAGATGCCACCCCCCATGCACTAATCTGGCCCCCCCACCTCAATGTTACGGAGTCTTGCGCGACTGCTTCTCCGCAGTCTTCCTGGCAAACCGGAAGCACAGTTTCTGATGGTGTCGGGAGCCTTGGAGAGGCTTCCGTGTGGTCCTAGAGGTGTGCAGGGCTCCACACACAGACATTTGCCCCATTCAGTGAACGGCAGGTTCACTACTGACTTTCAGTTCTGTAAAGGTTAATATTTTTTTTTTCAAAATAGGATTTCCAAGACTGTATATTGCTCGGAGATCCCTTGTAAGACTACATAATTGCAAGGTTCCACTGAGTCCCCACAGCTGTGTTGCATTGGCATCACAGGAGTAGGGGTATTATTCCAGTACATGACACATGCGCTACTGTGCTTGCATCATCGGTTTGCAATGTGATGACTACATGTGCATTGCTTGCTTTGCCATCTCTGCAGAAAGTGTCCAGCTTGCTGATGACTTAGTTGTCATCTCCAAGACATGGACATCTGGTGATCTGAATGTCAGAACTTCTCCAACCCTTCTTTGCCATCTTTTATTGCTCAATGCCTTTGCTTTCTTCTGCCTTCCTCAATTCCTCTAGCTGGATGGTGTCTTATTTTGTCTTTTAAAACATCCACACCATCTGTGCCTTTCATTTATTCTAACTTTTTTTAAAAGAAAAAAATTGTGATGGAACAACATCAGCAGAGGGGGCAGATATTTGACAGCTTTTTGGTTGAAGCTGTGATTTATTTTTTTAAGGACGGTTTTCTCCTATGCAATTTTGGGACATTTTTCTCTTGCTATCGTGCGCTATTCCACAAGCGAGGAAAAGCCTGGAACATTGTTTGCAAAACTGCCATTAATGATAGTGCGTTCGAAATAGAGCTTCTCTTTTTACCAAGATCTCTATGTTCTCCTTAACAAAACGGAACATTGCACATAGATTAGCATGGCACAGCCAAAGATTGTTCCATGCTAGATTTATTATACTGCCGATTACATTGGCATGTCCTTTCAAAAGTATCTTCAAAATTAATTATCTTGCATTGCATCTTCCTACATTTTTTTTTGCTTCAGAGCAAAGCACTTCATGTACTAAATGCTATACTATACCGAAGCAGTTTTCCAGCTCTTGGCTCTCGTGACAGTGCAGATGTTGTGGACATTAGTGAGGGGTGCTCATGAAAGCAAACGACCCCTGCTCAAATGTTTGCGTGCAGTATCAGGTGACCATAGTATCTTGGCTGCCTCTGAGGCAGGCTACTGTTGGGTAGGTCTGACTGGGGAACAGCCAGGTGAGGTTTAAAGGAGCCAGGGACAGCATGAGGTCAAGAGGGGCTGTGGTTTGAGTGCCGGGTCAAGTAGACAAAGAAGGGCCCAAGGCAGAAATGGTGCATGTGGACAGGCAGAGAACTACTACCAGTGAGATGAGAGGCACATCTATACCATTGTTCAATTGTGTCACTCGGACTAAGGAATGAAGCCTGGAGCAGTTGTTAAGCATGGTTCCCAAGGCTCCTATTGGTTTCTCAGGTCACTTGACCTGAAGAACTGCAGTACTGGTCCTGGCAATTATATGGGTGGCATTGCACTATAACAGGCTGGTAACTCCGTCTGCCTAGGAGCTGCTGCTGCTCACTAGGAGTAAGGAGCCTGAGGCCTGCTGCCATTTTGAGACCCCTGGCACCTTAACACAGTGCCACTCATAGCTTGCTGCATGCAGGGCTATGTCTACCCTAATCCCATAAGCAAACTCTGCTGTTTAACCTTTTCCTTGCACCAAGGCCCCCCCACCCCCAGAAGCTAACTTTGGGCAGGAAATGATGGCAGCAGAAGCAAAAGCAGTAGCTGGCACTTCAGGCCCCGAAAGAGCACCTTTTCCCATCAGAAAAGAGACTGGCACTGCAATGTTCAGCATCCCTAGCTGGAACATGTTGGTACCTGCACCATTCTCACAGGTGACAAGGTCCCAGGCCTCATCTAGCAGCAATGGTGGTCAAAAAGGTGCTTGCATGTAGCCAGTGGCGCAGCTAGAGGAGGTGCAGAGCGCTAGGTTTTGCAGGTGCCTGAATGCACCATACAAGCAACCCCTCCTCTTTGGAGCCAGACATTAACTGTTTTGCTCCCACTAGCCGAAATGGCTCCAAAGGGGAGGGGGAGTGGCAGCTTGCACAGTGCAATCAGGTGTCTGCAAAACTTAGCGTTTTGCACCCCCTCTAGCTACGCCACTGTATGTAGGAGGAAAAAGCAGTGGCTGGATTCAGTTTATTTTTGTGGAATAAGGATCGACAGAAGATAAGCAAATCAGAAAAGCTGGGGGAGAAGAGAAGGTAGTAAATAGGAAATGCATTTTGACATTTTTCAATTGCATCTGTTTTTAATCTGACTTTGCTCTTTATGTATGATTTTAGTTTGTGCATCACACAGCTATGTTGGCAAAACACATTAGAACACACACATGTGTACTTTTTGTTGAAAAGTGGTATGTAAATATTCTTGCAGCCCAATCCTATCCTTCCCCTCCTCTTGGTGTAGCCATGCCAAAGGGGGGGGGAGAGACAGCAGCGGGTCTACACAAGACAACAAGACCTGCATCGTGGTACCCTCCCTCACATCTGACATTCTGAGGTAGCCTACTTCTAAAATCAGTAGGTTGCACAAACTCATCATGGCTTGTAATCCATGATGGACTTTCCTTCTAGAAATCTGTCCAATCCCCTTTTAAAGGCATCTAAGCCCGATGCCGTCACCACATCCTGTGGCAAGGAGTTCCACAGACTAATTACATGTGAGTCTAGACCATAGTCTATATTACAATACAACTATAACAGGTAGGAAGACATTCATACGCTTTTTTAGTTCTCAACTAATCTGGCTTTATGGAAGGATCTCATTAAATATCTGCTTGCTGCCACTCCTCCTTGCCCTGCTCTGTGGATTTGACAAGGAAGAAGGGAACAGAGCAGAAGAGAATGTGTGGAAGAAGAGAGTGTGGTGGGTTCCTCCACCTTCCTTTTTTCCTCCATTCCCATTAAATACCAGCGGGGCAGGCAGGCAGCCTCCCCCTGCCATTATGCTACCTCAAGTAACTGCCTCATGGATGGAGCAACCCAGTAATGTAGCTGCAGGGAAACTGTGCAGTAAATATTGCAGGCACCGCAATGTGCCGTGTACGTGGCCCCTCTCACTTGCCATCACAGCCATTCTGGGTGGAATGAATAGCTTCAATGGGGAGTGAGGGGGCCTATTCCATGGTATGCTGCGTCAGCCGCAATACTTACCATGCCACCCTCCCCAACAGCTACGACCTTTTGGTTACCGTAGTTCATACAGCCCACACTGATACCATGTCCATGTTTCTAAACCTGCCTACACTTCTGTAAAAACATACAAACTGCCTTCGTAGCTCAGCACTGTGTCCTGCTTTAAAGCAGCCTGGCAATTCCTAAAGATTAGGCAATGAATTGTTCTTTGTTTGGAAAGACAACATTATTAAATTATCTCCAGTAACTGAAAAGAAAGAATACATGCCCTGCAGGAAGTCCAGAATAAAATGAAATCATATGAAGTCAAACAAACCTATCTTATAAACACCATATGTGTGGGCTTTTTGAAACAAAGAGTTGGGCTGGTAGAAGCAGAACTCCCTGCAATATTGACGACTGCAGAACCTTGAAAAATGGTAATGTGATGAAGGCTTGAATACAAAATAGTTCCTTTTATTCCAAGTAACAGAATCTCAAGCAACTAATTTCCCAATAACTGAGTTACATGTTTTGTTTATTTTACAAGTTTCGCAGAGGCCTTCTTCTCATGTTGCACTCATGGGGTTGAAGTGATTCTCAGGTTACATTCACAACATCACCCCACTTCACTGAGGCTCTTTCCCACGCTATGAGGATAGCATCAAAAGCCTCAGGGCCAATCCCCCCCCCCACTTCCAGAAATGGCTATACTGGCATGGGGAAGGTTGCAACCCAAGTTCCTGAAACACGGCCTGGGGTTTCATGACCCTGCAAACTGGGCAAAAAGGCACTTTTTAAGTGATGCCCTCTTATATTTAGTAGGAGGAGGGCAAATGTCCCTCTGCAACCCAGCATGGCGTCTTTGCCAGTGGCTGTTGTTGGTGCCTCTGTTGTATTTTTGGTGAACCCTTTAGGGACCAGGGACATGCAGTGTGGAGGAGGCAGGTGACACAGAACCACCACCACCACCACCACCACCCCGGGCATCCTTTGAAAATTGCCTTGGCCTAACTTGATCATTGAGCATGCATTCCACACTGGTGGAGTGAAGACTGGTGGGCTAGAGCAAATTCTCCACTTCTTTCTTTCCTTACCCTTTTGGGGGGAGGCAGGAGAAGGGGAAAGAGAGAAAGTGAGTGAGATGCCAGGGAGGAAAGACACTCTGGTGTTCATAGACTTTAAAAGGCATTTGCCTTTGGTCTGGAGATAGAACTTCCTGGTTTATATTTATTATGTATGCAAGCTATACAGGATCAAAATCCTGCATAACTGATTGGCCCAGACTTATGGCTGGCCAATCGGGTGATAGATCGAAATCCTACCATCCGATTGGCCCTCTAGTTAATGTTTCAATTACAGCAATCATGGGGAGTCTGGGCGGAGCTAAAAGGTATAAAAGCCAGGGGTGTTTGCCTTGTGTCAGATTCATTGCCAGGTCCTGTTCTGAAGATGGAATAAAGGCATTGAGCTGTTATCTCTATGCCTTCCTTTATTCGCATGGACCCACTATATAACAATATTCACCTCATTGTTTTTGCTCACTACTAGGGTAGAATATATAATAATATAATATACAGTATTTATATACCGCCTTTCTTGGTCTTTATTCAAGACTTTATTCAAGGCGGTTTACACAGGCAGGCTTATTAAATCCACACAGGGATTTTTACAAATTGAAAGAAGGTTCTCTCTTTCAAGAACCACCACATTCAAGGTGTTACACTCCGATCTGGTTTAACAAGAAGAAAGAGCTTCTTGGAGGACACACTGGAGAAGTGCTGGATTTTCCATACAATTTGTCAACAGCTACCCTTCTCCCTGCAAAAAATAAAAAGGAGGTAGAAACAAAGATAAGAGTTCATTGGTTTTCTTTGATGTTAAAATGGTGCTGTCGTGTTTATATGCTTTAAATTGGTATTGCAGAAGGAAACACAGTCCATCATTGTTATTTCCACACTTCAGGGGAGAGGCGCTCTGTGGCTGAGAGTGCCTTACAAGAGCCCTGCAATGTAGTCTACTTTTGTTGTACCCCCATGGGAGGGAGTGGGGAAGATGAGAGAGTGGTTTAGGAGAACTCTGTAATTTTTCATTAAGCTGTAGGCTCATCATGTTTAAAGGATGTGGCTTGGCTATTGGAGGCTTAGCTTGACTATAGGAGTGTCATGAAGAACTTCCTCACCCCAACCTCTATAGTGCAAGAGAGTTTGTGTCATGTGTGCAAGTGTAATGTATAAGTTATGTAGGATCGAACTCCTGCATAATCGATTGGCCCAGTCTTGGAGGTGGATCGAGATCCTACCATCCAATTGGCCCTCTAGTTTAGCCTGCCAATCAGATGAACTGAGACTGATTCAACAGCACCAATCGTGGGGAATCTGGGTGGAGCTAAGGGGTATAGAGCAAGGGGTGTTTGCCTTGTGTATTCATTGCTAGGTTCTGTTCTGAAGATGGAATAAATGTATTGAGCTGTTCTCTTGGCCTTCATTTTTTGCATGGACCCACTATTTAACAGGTTGCTGATAATTTTGTTCTGCACTTTCTTGTTCTGCAAAGTGCAACACACAATACATATAGACAGGGCTGGCATTAGGGGCTGCAGAGCCCAAGTGGAAACATTTTTTTTGCAGGGCTCCAGGTTCATAACCAAGGTCTGTAGAATCTTAAAGATATAAATAAAATGTACTATAGACTGTATGTCTCTATGGTAGAATAGAAAGCAATTAAAATGTGCACTTAAATACTGCATGTGAGTTAATGGATCTAAGCACATTTTAATATAAAATTGCATACATGTAAGCCTTTGAGTAAAAAACAAAATGTGTATTTTTCCATTAAATAGTTACAAAACCACTTGTTTGAATGACTGCGAAATGGTTTAGCAAAAACATTAATTTATTTTTCATTTTTACCCTGGCATGGGACTCCTATAGGTACGGGGCCCAACTGGGATCAATTGGTCCAATTGGCTTAAAGCCAGGCTTGCATACAGAAAATTCAGTCAACCCAAAGACAAGCATGCTATTTGCTTGATACCAAATGCAGATGCCCATTTCAGAGCTCAGTTGTGTATTTTTCTGAGTTGGGTGGATGATAGCATGGAGATCACCCTTAAGCTAAACACAATGGGAAGCAACTGAGAAGACAGGGAAGCCAAATCATAGCCTTAGGTCCAAATCCTAACCAACTTTCCAGCACAGGCATAGCTGTGTCAATGGGACATATGCTGCATCCTGCAGTTGGGTGGCACTCACAGAGGCCTCCTCAATGTTTGTTCCCTTACCAGGGAACTGCATTGTCCTTTTGTTGGTGCTGGAAAGTGGATTAGGATTGGACCCTTAGCGTTCCTATTGACACTTTGCAAAATCCTAGCCTCAGCATTCCCAATGGCTTGATTCAAATGCGGGCGGGTGTGAAATATGTCTAACAGTGTGATCAAATTTGCCTTGTAAGCCAATGTAGGCCTTGATTTTTTTTTTATGTCTTCTCAAGTGCTACTTTCAGTTGTTGTATTGGCAACCTTCAGTCTCGGAAGACTATGGTATCGCGCTCTGAAAGGTGGTTCTGGCACAGCGTCTAGTGTGGCTGAAAAGGCCAATCCGGGAGTGACAATCCCTTCCACAATGGGAGCAAGTGCAGTCTGTCCCTGGTCTGTCTCCCTGGCTATGGGCCTTCCTTCTTTGCCTCTTTGCCTCAGACTGCTGGCCAAGTGTCTCTTCAAACTGGGAAAGGCCATGCTGCACAGCCTGCCTCCAAGCAGACCGCTCAGAGGCCAGGGTTTCCCACTTGTTGAGGTCCATCCCTAAGGCCTTCAGATCCCTCTTGCAAATGTTCTTGTATCGCAGCTGTGGTCTACCTGTAGGGCGCTTTCCTTGCACGAGTTCTCCATAGAGGAGATCCTTTGGGATCCGGCCATCATCCATTCTCACGACATGACCGAGCCAACGCAGGCGTCTCTGTTTCAGCAGTGCATACATGCTAGGGATTCCAGCACGTTCCAGGACTGTGTTGTTAGGAACTTTGTCCTGCCAGGTGATGCCGAGAATGCGTCGGAGGCAGCGCATGTGGAAAGTTTCCTCTCCTGTTGTGAGTGGAGAGTCCATGACTCGCTGCAGTACAGAAGTGTACTCAGGACACAAGCTCTGTAGACCTGGATCTTGGTATGTTCTGTCAGCTTCTTGTTGGACCAGACTCTCTTTGTGAGTCTGGAAAACGTGGTAGCTGCTTTACCGATGCGTTTGTTTAGCTCGGTATCGAGAGAAAGAGTGTCGGAAATCGTTGAGCCAAGGTACACAAAGTCATGGACAACCTCCAGTTCATGCGCAGAGATTGTAATGTAGGGAGGTAAGTCCACATCCTGAACCATGACCTGTGTTTTCTTTAGGCTGATCATCAGTCCAAAATCTTGGCAGTCCTTGCTAAAACAATCCATGAGCTGCTGGAGATCTTTGGCAGAGTGGGTAGTGACAGCTGCATCGTCGGCAAAGAGGAAGGCACGCAGACATTTCAGCTGGACTTTGGACTTTGCTCTCAGTCTGGAGAGGTTGAAGAGCTTTCCATCTGATCTGGTCCGGAGATAGATGCCTTTTGTTGCAGTTCCAAAGGCATGCTTCAGCAGGACAGCAAAGAAGATCCCAAACAAGGTTGGTGCAAGAACACAGCCCTGCTTCACACCGCTTCGGATGTCAAAGGGGTCTGATGTGGAGCCATCGAAGACAACAGTGCCCTTCATGTCCTTGTGGAAGGATCTGATGATGCTGAGGAGCCTGGGTGGACATCCGATCTTGGGGAGAATCTTGAAGAGGCCGTCCCTGCTGACCAGGTCGAAAGCCTTCATGAGATCTATGATTACTTTCAGTATTGGTGCTCTTTCAGTGCTACTTTCAGTATTGGTGCTCTAACCTAGTAATTTGACAAGAAAAAGCCATAATGGCATGGTAAGACTCAGTTTGAACTCTCAAATGTTCCAATTATACAGGGAGTCAAATTTGTAGGCACAATTTTACTTAATGTACATACTTCAACAGATTTTTGAAGACAGAAGCCTCTGTTGTGAGTCACATCTTGAATAAACCCAGCCTGTCTCCTTGTGTTCTCCAAAACATGCTGTGTTAAATACTCCACACAACTGGAACCTATAGCAGTTTCATATACTGGAGAAAAGGAGGTATTTTTGTTTTGTTTGTGAAAGAGGCTGAATACCAATTTTCAACCATTGTCTTGAAGGAAGCAAGGGTTTTTGTTTGTTTGTTTTTTAATACTGCTAGCTGGGAAATCTGACTCGGCACAAATATTAGTGAGTTTGTTCTAATTTTTAGAAAAATATTCAGCCTTATTTTGCAACCATGGTTCAAAACTTGGTGTGCCACGAATGGTCCGCAGGAGGTTGGAGGAGGGTCACTTATTATTTTGGCCATTGGGGGATGTGAGCCCCCACCAGCAGCATGGTGTGCCTTGTCAATTGTCAAACACTGATGGTGTGCCTTGACCATTTTTGCACCTTGTCAGTGTGCCATGAGATGAAAAAGGATGAAAATGGCTGGGCTAGAGCATTCAGCCCACCAGTCTCCTCTCCAGTGGGAGGTGGCTGGTGACCCCCTTCCAGTCCGCTGCCTGAATAAAGATACATTCACAGCGTTTTTGAAATTCAGTGAATTCTTGGATTTGGAAAGGGCAAGGTAAGTTTCCAAAGTACTGTACGTCACCAAGCTGCCTGTTTCCAGTAGGTTAGCCAGTGGGGGTAGCAAGGTAAGTATTGCAAGCAGCACAATGCAATGCACTGGGTAAGCAACCCTTCCCACTCACTGTCAGAGGCACTGGGATATGGGACAGTGATGGCAATGCACAGGGAAGTATTCAGCTAGTGCCTGTGTGTTGCCGTTGCTGCCCCAGTGGCCTCCGACAGTGAGTAGGAGGGGCCACTTACATGGTGTGTTGCGGTGTCTGTGATATAGTGCCTTTCCTCTCTGGCTACGCTACTGCCTGTATATGTAACCACATTTGCTCACATTCCTCACTTCCTACTCTTGACTCTCCCTCTGATACCTCTCAATTGTTTTCTAATGTCAACTTCATATTGTAAGCAATTTGAGAACTGGGGGCTGTTTTAAGTTAAAAACTCTATAAAGTACCATACACATTGTATTCTGATGTTGGTGTAACAATAACAACTTTCAAGCATCTCTTTTGAGTGTTTTTTTTTTTCATTTGGCAGGTATGTCTGAAACAAACAACACATTTAAAAATAGCAACATGGATGGATGATGTATAAAAGTAGTTGCCCAAAATGTTAAATGATGCATCTAACTACTGGTTTGCAAAACAGCTCCAGTTATATGTTTTGTTTTGTTTTTTTCTGAAAGTCTGCATTCTCCAAATGAACATCACAGCACCTTATCAGTATATATTTTTGCAAATAGAACTGGGTAAAAAAACCCACCAATGATAGGATAAAAACAGAACACAGAGATCTGTATCACGTATGAAGGATTTCATCCTGTATGGCTTGTGCTACCAAATATGAATTGGGAAGCACAAACAACTCAAGAGTGACTGGTGTGGTGAGATCTACATGCGTAGGCCTTGCTCCACTGGATCATCATGTCGGATACTGTTGGATTGATCTTTCCCAGGACTTATAAAACATTCATTTATTATCCCATCCTGTGAGTTTTTGTCAGCCATCAATTCTATGATTTTCCATTAGGGGGTGCTCTACCACATAGACAACAAAATTCATGTAATTGAAGATATATTGTTAGCATCCCATGGGGTACCTCCACATATCAAACACCTCTGCTTGAAACTTATGAACAGAATTCAGGCAGCCTTGATCATGGAAAAAGCAAGCTAAAGCAATCGAGGTTGTGTTTGTCTGAAATTGCATGTGCTCTGCAGGCACCCTTTCAGGTTTGATGGTGGATCATGGGGAGATGAGAAGTTGCTTCCTCGTCTCTCTCAAGCCAGTTGTCCTCTCAAACCTGAAAAGGTGTGATCCAGACACTCTTTCAGATTTGATAAGGGAATTGCGGGGAGATAAGGAAGCAGCAGCCTGCTGGAAGTTGTGGAAGTTGACATTTGGCTATGTTGAGCAATCATCAAACTTTGAACACACACATAAAACACCTTGGGGCCTTTTGAGTTTGAAGCTGCAAGGGAGTTCAATTCCTTTGGGCCAGGCAGTCTCCTGGAAGTTTCCTGGCTGAGAGGACCAGGTCTCCCAGGTCCTAGACTTCCACTTTAACCACTATACAACACTACCTCTATTAAAACCTTAACTTCTAAGTCAAGGACGTCGAACTCATTTCATACAGAGGGCCGAAGTTTGCATTCATGGTGCCTGCTATGCGCTGGAGGTGACATCATTAAGCAGATGATAGCCAGAGACAAACTCTTTGTTCTCACATAGAAACTCATTAGCTGCAAGTGACAGAAGAAAAAATGTGCAAATCTTGTCCATAATTTCAAGATATGAGAGAGTCCAGTTATCAAGCTGGGAGAGTCCAATTATAACAGGGGCCAGATAAATTGCTTCTGGGAGCCACATCTGGCCCCTGAGCCTTATGTTTGACACCCCCCCCCCCCCCGTCTTTAAAGAACTTCTTGTGAGGCTAAAATGAGGCATGGAAAGATCTATGTATGCTGTCCTGAGCTCCTTGGCGAAACGGTGGGCTATAAGGGCGCAATCCTAACCAACATTCTAGCACTGGCATAGGTGTGCCAGTGGGGCATGTGCTGCATCCTGCAGTTGAGGGGGCAGTCACAGAGTCTTCCTCAGGGTAAGGTGATGTTTGTTCCCTTACCTTGGAGTTGCATTGCCCTTATGGTGCTGGAAAGCTGGTTAGGATTGCACCCTAAATGAAATAAACAGAGTACCATCATGTGGATGAACAGTTAAATAAAAAGCAGTCGGCAAGCCAACAACTTTGATTCCCATTGAAATATCAATATGTTATTGACAGAAAGGGCAGGCTGTTTTTGAGGCATGAGAGTAATTCTACAAAGTAAACAGATGCCGTTTTGACCATCTGGGAGAGATCCCAAATGTGCCCACTCATTTAATTTTTAGTTTGTTGTAATTAATGGATCATGGAATTTCTAGTACCAGACAACGGAAGTGGACATTAGCCAGCCCACCCCTGTTCTTTGGCTGTTAAAGCACAGCTGGAAAGAGAATGGCAGCCAAATCCGATGCATGTCTATTCTTAAGGAAGTTCCATTGAGTTCAATGGGGCCTACTCCCAGGAAACCATGTATAGGATTGCAGCTGAAATCTTTTTTGCCTTGCAGCTGCTTGCCTCTGTTGTCTTCAAGGAAGATAATGTCGAAGCTGAGGATTTATTTAAGGTATCATATTTAGTTTTGTAATGACTTAATGCATCTCCCAGAGAGATGCCTTAGGAAAATAATTAGGGAGTCCAAAATGGTATTTGAGATGGGAAATATTAAAAATTCCCCTCACAGGCACACTGACTCTCTTTTTTTTCCAAATCATTAGGCTTCCCAGACATCTTAGAAGAAAGCAGGTCACCATTCCTTCCCATTCAGTGGAAATGTTTGTTGCTCCGCAAGCGTATTTTTCTTCCATTCTCATTTCCAATATTTTCTGCCTGACAAGGTTCATAGATTTGGCTCTCCTGGTTATTATTTTCTCATTCTTCCACAGCTCCCCCCCCCCTCCCCAAACTGGAAATGAAGCAGGAGAGAAATGCACAGAGAATACAGCTGGGGCAATTCATCTGATATCACATTTTGTCTGATATTATAAATCCCTATTTAGATCCAATGAAGTCCAAGCTCCTAATGAACTTGGTTTCACTGCCACTAGTGCTCATTGAGGACACAGGGAGAGCAGCTCTCCATCTCCTCCTGCACAACTGCCTTCGGCAAAGTGGATTGGAGTGAACATTTTCAACGATAAAGGATGAAAAAGATATTTTCGATGACATCCCCTGCCTTCCTTGCTTTCCTTTTAAATGAATCTCTTCGCTTCTCTTTTATTGATGTCTCTCTCCCTCATTATTTTTATTTTTTGCTCCTTCACTCTGTTTTGTCTTTTGCCTGAAAAGAACTTTCTGCATGGTATTCGACTGACATTTGAATAAGTCATTGTTTCCAAGAGTAATCATCTGTGCTTTAAAAAAAAACACAAAAAAACTGCTATATTTTGCATCTGACCAAACTCTTTGCCTTCCAGCAATGTGTCTCCATGAGTGACATGTATCACTATGAATGTGCTTAATGAATGAGCTATATTTGGCATACTTCAAGAAACATTTTGTTTCCATTTAACCACTGCCACCGCATTATTTACAGAGCAGAACTTTGCAATAAACCCTTCTGCAGTAAGCTGTTCTTCTCTCTCCATTAAACCATGTTTTCTTCACTGTTTAAGTGGGTTCATGTCTTTGGAATGCCCTTCCGAGAATGGCCCAGTTTCCACTGGCCGTCAAGAACTTGGTCAATGCTTTTATGCCCTTCCAAGTTTTTAATGGATTCTTGGCTGCTGAATGGTGATTTACTGGCAAATTGTGTTTTAAATTGTTAGTTTTTTGCAGTTGTTTTACATCTTCGGAGCCACCTTGAATATCCAATGGGACAGAAAGGTGGGATGAAAATGATGATGATGATGATGATGATGATGATGATGATGATGATATGAAGTTGTTCTGGTGTTGGATTTAGACCTGGAAGATCCAGATGATGATGATGGAGAAGATGAAAGTTTGTATTCTGCTTTTCAACAAAAGTAGTTCACAAAACAGTTTATATAGTAAAATAAATCAATTAATGGTCCAAATTCCTGCTCAGCTATGAAGCTTCCTGGATGACCTTCAGCCTGTCACTATTTCTCAGCCTCGCCTACATCACAGGGTTGTTGTGAGGACAAAAGGAGGTAAGGAACCATGTACACCACCCTGAGCTCCTTGGAGGAAAGGCGGTATAAACGTGAAAATGAATGAATGAAATGCATATCTTAGGGAATATGGAAAGCAAGTACAATAATTCATAGCTATTTGGAGAAAAAATGCAGTTTTCTGGTCATATTTTGCCTGTTGTAAGGCAGCTTTAAACAAGGTTTAAAACTACTGACAATATCAAACTAAATAAATAAATAAAAATGAAATAGCTGCCAAAAAAAATTTCATGGAATAGAAAGAAGATGAAAGAAAACTATGAAAATTACAGGGCATGAGGCTGTGAATGAAAGGAAATCAAAGAAGCCTGCCTGAAATAAAAAAAAGGCTTCAGCCTTATTCAAAATATTGTCAGGGAGGCCAGCCACACCTCATGTGAGAGGGAATTCCAGATGGAAGGTCCACCACTGAGAAGGCCTTCTCACATATCCCCATAGGCTGCATGTCAGACAAGAGTGGAACTTGCAAAAGAGCCACCCTGAAGATTTTGGGGTCCTTTGCTTACCGTCCTTCACGCATGTTGGCCCCAAAGCTCTTTAAGGCTTTCAAGGTTATAACCAGCACCTTGAATCATGCCTGGGAACAAATGGATAGCCAATACAACCAGAACAACAAAGATGTTGCATGATCATAAATACACATGCCCATTAGCAGTCTTGCTGCTTCATTTTGCGTCAGATTCTGAAGAGTTTTCAAAGGCATGTAGAGTGTCTTGTCCCTACCTTGGGGTACATATCCATTCTTTGGTCACTACAGACTGACAGAGAGGCACCATCCAAAAACAGAACATGATGGATATAGATGTTCTTAAAGGTAGTTGTAGCCAAAATGAAGATTAGACTTCTGAAGTTGTATTTGTCAGAATATAGGAAGTCCTTTTCCTCAAAGGAAAACATGCAAACGCTTCATACTATGTATAAAAAAAATCCAGAAAATCCCAAAAGAGTCCATTGACTGAATGCTACCTGTTAAATAGCTCATTACCATTATTCAAACTCATTTAAAACTTTGATGTCATAGATACATCAGAGACAACATAAATTTGGGGCACAATCCTAACCAGGTCTACTCAGAAGTAAGTCCTATTTTGTTCAGTGGGGCTTAGGAAAGTGTGGTTAGGATTGCAGCCTTGGTTATCAAGATAAGGCAAATCACCTGGACCTAGGCATGTTGGATTTGAACATAGTAATGTAGTAAGTAATGAAATTGACCTGTGTTTGATGAACATTTGTAACTAGAGATGTTAGAAAATGGTGTTATTTATTTTACTCAAAAGTAAGCCCATTGTATTCAGAAAAACATAGGGCGCAATCCTAACTTGAGAGCTCCTCAAGATAAGGGCATGTTTGTTACCTTACCTTGGGCTGCATTATGGTTCGGTCAGTGCTGGCAAGTTGGTTAGGATTGCGCCTTTAGGCTGTAAACATATCTTACTCACTGGAAACAAACAACTATACTTATAAAGGACTTTTACTCTGTCTACATATTTAAGGACATTACTCTAAGAAAGTCTCTGAGTCCCAAGAATTTGAAATGGTTCGGAAAGTATATTCATTGTAAAGGTGGACCATCTTTTGACTACTGGAGGTTTTCTTCACCTTTCTCTGGTGACCAGAGATCTTTAAAACTTATTTCAAACTCAAGCTGCACATGATCTGAAAACTGCTTTCAATTATAATTGAGTTATGCAGCAGAAGCTTCGCAGAGATTATATCACAAGTGCATGTTTCCAATAGAAGCAGAGGAGGGCCAATTAGACGACAACCCACAATATGCAAACCTTTATTTAAAACACATGCACGCACGCACACTACAGCCTATAGCCCTGTGCCAAAGCCTACTCTGCATGAGTAAGACTATTTCACCTCTGCTTATTGGAATGTTTTGGATATCCACATTTTACATGTATGATAATACACCCAGATAACTGCGGACAAACATGTTTCTTTATTTAGGTTTCCCTTGAAGTCATCTGCAGCTGGGGAAAAGAAAACCATACCCAGCACCTGAGAATGCATATATATTGCTCCCATGCTGTGTGTACATGTGTGCCAAACAGATGGTCATCTCTAACAGCATTGATCACCTTCCTGAGAAGATATCTTGAATCCATGTGTATTCTTTCTTCATTGCCAGTACTGAACAGGAGTGCCCATCTTTGTGAGTGGAGTATGAATGTGGGAGGGGGATCTTTCTGCCCAGCTACAGTAAAGGAATATATAGGATTTTCTCTGGTGCGTCTCTCTGTCTACTGAATATCCTTTCAAGTGCATCACTGGATTTGATCAAAGTGCCTTTACTGATCAGTTTCCCCAATAGGTATTTGCACTAGTATGCTAGCACCAAACATGATGCAGAGAGAGAGAGAGAGAGAGAGAGAGAGAGAGAGAGAGAGAGAATATAATGGGGCTATTCACACATCATGTTGCATGCATGTACAGTCTGTGCACACTGTGTACAATCTGTGTAAATCCACCAATTGTGCATCTTTACGCATGTGCAGATAATATCTTCAGCTAATGTGCCAACAGCATGCACAATCTGTACCCTACATTTGAGAGTTCTAGTCTCTGGATGCATCTTTAAAATGTTCAAAAGCATGTGCACATGTGCAAACTCTTGTTTGTGCAGCCAGCAGTGTGTGAACAGCCCTAACAATGGAGGAAAAATCAGGAAGACAATTATGAATATGAAGGAGAATTAGGGACACTTAAAAAGGCAACTTTTTAAACACTGTCTCCAGTTTCATATCTTTTTTCAATTTGATTTGATACATGTAAAACTGTTCTTCACAAAATCTCTTGCTTTGTTCCCCTTCAGTTGCTGATTTAATCCTCATGTTACTATTGGGGAGCTGTGGGTGAGAGAAAATGGCTTGTCATACAGTCTGAACTTGAGCTGCCTGGAGCTTGGGGCTGCTGTGGCACCAAAATGGCTGCCACAGCATCCAAAACACAACCAGGCAGCCCGCGGCAGCTCCTCAGGAGAAGGGGACTTTTGTCCCTTTCCCCCAGGTAAGGGAAGTAGCACTAAAACTGGGAATGTTTCCATTTGCAGCTCACAGCCCTATCCCTTTGGGCTCTACCACTGCTGGAGCTAGCATTCTGCTAGCCACAGATGCTTTACGGCCATCCTAAATGGTTCTCCACAAGCATGTGGAGCTGCATGCTTCTGGACCACCTCCAGAGAGGCTGGAGTGGGTCCTTGCATGGCAGCAGGGAATGACCAACAAAAATAAGTCAGTAGGGATGGCGGAATGGAGGGAGGGTGGGAGGTGTGTCAGAGACAGAGAGTTACACCTGGCATGAGCAACTTACGCCAGATGCTATTCCTTCCAGTAGCAGCTGACACACCCCCTTTGTCTCCTTGGACTTTCGTCAGTTAAAGAGCCGGCACAGGTCTGACCCACTGGCGACTGAGGGGTTTAGGTAAGGGTAAGGGGAAATGGTTTCCCTTTCTCCTCCTGATCTGTCCCTGAGTGGCATAGCTGCAGGGGGCGGTGTGGTAAGTAAGCAGTCCCTCCCACTCACCTTCCAGAAGTGGAGCTAGAGGGAGAGCAGTGTGGTAAGTATGACACGGTCTGCAATGCACCATATAAGCAGTCCCTCCCGCTCAGCGCTGGAGCCATTCAGGGCAGTGACGGCAACATACCATTACCAGCCACATGGAATGTTGCAGAGAGTGTCATACTTACCACATCGACCCCCTCTAGCTCCGCTTCTGTCACCATCAGAACCATTTTGGAATGCCCAGAATGCAAGTGGAAGGA
The DNA here is from genome assembly GCF_035046505.1 of Tiliqua scincoides. NCBI lineage: Eukaryota > Metazoa > Chordata > Lepidosauria > Squamata > Scincidae > Tiliqua > Tiliqua scincoides. The sequence goes on along the minus strand of NC_089824.1, from coordinate 31,196,254 downwards.
TTGCTTACATGGCACATTGCAGAGTCTGCAGTACTTATCATGCCGCCTCCACTGGTGCCCCCACCATAGCATGTAATGCAGCCCATTTTGGTGCGACTGCATGCTGTGCGAGGGAAAACCATAGGATTGGGCTCTCATAGCCCAATTCTGAGCTGCCTAGGCATGGGGCTGCTGCAGCACCTAAAATAGCTGTTGTGGTATCCTGTGCACACCCAGGCAGCCGCCAGCAGCTCCTTGGGAGAACTGGACATTCATTCCCCCGAGTAAGGGAAGTAGCCCTGCAATGGGGTTACTCGACTCTGTGATGGATCTTTAGTGGGCGCTGAGTCAAGAAGCCTTGCATCCAGCCACAACGTCCAACATGGGGCTCTGGATCTGGCAGACTGTGCTCTGCCAGTCTCACACACTTCCTCCCCCTCCACACCTTCCCCTGCCTCCAGCCACCCCAGAACGCCTCCTCCGTCCCTCCCCCTGTGCCCTGACTTATCTCTCCACCAACAGGCGCTTCGCACGGAGCACCTGGTGGCGGATTGCCGGCCTCAGCCCGACACTGTCCCAGTGCAGGCTTGCACTGGGCTGGCTCTGGCACTAGGCTGGCTGTAATGCCCGCAAACATGCCTTACGGCATGTTTGCGACAGTGCATGCCGGCGGTGAGCCAGCGCACATTCAGTAGGATTGTGCCCTCAGTCTCTTAGCCGCTGCACTACATCAGCTCTGTATTCAACTCTCATCAGAGTGAGAAGTAGAGGACATTGACGGTTTCAATCCATTTTATTTAGGGGGGGTATTTAAACCAACCCTCAATGTTTGTAGGATTTATGTATCCTTTCCTCATAGAAAGAGGTCATGAAGAGCTCTTTAAAAATGAAACATGAACAAGTTTTACACTCCTGTGGGTATAAAGCACCATATGGGCTCTTTGAATGGGAAAGGTCTGCTAATGAAGCCTTTCTCCAGCAAAGCCATCTGCTGATAGACATGACATGACAGTTCATAAAATAACACAACGTTTCCAACAGGAAGGTACGTGCTGTATTTATGTGAGCTGGAAAGCAAACAAAAATCGGGTCAGCAGTTCAGGAGTGTTGTGAAAACTTTAGCGGCAACCCAGCAAGATGCTGACCAACCAATGGGAACGCGCAAATCACACAGCATATTCCAGGTCGTCTTCATGAGTTTGGAATGTTCAAATGTGCAAATAGGAGAGGTGGCAGTAGGAGCGGATCGGTTTGCTGGCAACTGATGTAACAACAGCAGTCCACTTTGCGCTGAAAGAGCCATTACCTTACTGTTGTTTTTAGTGGGATGAAGCATTCAGGGACCTCTCTCCCAAGTGGAAAGGCACAAGTTTTTCAAGTGCAATCTAGTATCTTCCCATTCCTCTTGACCAGTGATTTTCAACTTTTTCATCTCATGGTACACTGAGAAGGTGCTAAAATTGTCAAGGCACACCACTAGTTTTTGACAATTGACAAGATACACCACACTACCCTGCTGGTGGGGTTCAACCCAGAGGTTCACACTTACCCCTGAAAGGCCCTACTAATATATGATCCGCCCCCCAAACTCCCACAGCACACCTGCAGACCTCACGACACATCAATATGTCATGGCACTGTGGTTGAAAATCACTGCTAGACGTTAAGGCAACATTCCAGTAAAGCAGCTCAGGTGGGGCATTGAAGAAATGCATTCACAGATGTTTGGAACATCATTATAGTAGATTATGCTGGTTATAGATACCACCAAAACAAAAATGACATTTGACCTTTTGTGCTGAATAGAGAGAGGTACTTTGGAGATAAACATTGAAATTGATGCTCTTATTTCTGATGGCCTGGCTTCAAAGTTCTGCCTTGAGACTGCAGCTTATAGGTCACTGTTCTGTAAGAATCTGCTGTTAATCCACCTAAACCAGGTACACGTTTTGGCATGAGGGCTGCATCGTATATCTGACAAAATGTTAAGGGGCAAAAAATAAATAAATTTAAATAAATAAATAACTACATTAGAGACAGAAGAGGGGGACTGGATTTTGAAAAAAAGTATTGAGGGGAATAGAGGGCAAAATGGATTTGAACAAGAAGAAAGGGGGAATGGATTTTGAAAAAGGAAATTAATTTTGGGAGAATGAATTTGTGAAAGGAGGAATATGGGAGAAAATCAGTGTATCTGGGGAAAAACATTTTTTGTAGGGGAAATTATTTGAAGGTATTGAAGAGAGAATTAATGTGTTGCAGGGATAAAGCATTTGGGAACAACTGAGTAATAAGTTGGGAGAAATCTGAGAAATAAATTAATTTACAATTTGTAAAGAGAACATGCTTTCAGTAAAGTTTGGAAAGATGGGACTGATTGGCTATCAGTCTGATCAGAGTACTGAATGTAACTCGTCTCAGGTTTCCAAAGGGTGTGTTATAATTTGGGGAGTTAAGAATCAGGCAGAAGTTACTTTTGCTGTTTGCCTCTCTCTCTTTCTCTCTCCCCCCCCCCCCCCACACACACACACCATAGGAGAACTCTCTTTCCAAGGGAATCCCTGCAGCCACAGAGCCTACTGGGGTGATCTTTAGGGAAGCCTCTTCTGTGGAAGAAGGCTTTGTGTACCTGGCTCATCAGCATGTTGCTGTGGGCTAGAACAGCCAGGTTTCCCCACCACAAGCTGCGGGCCAGATCAAATCCTCTGGAGGGCCTCATGTGGCCCTCAGGCCAGGGTTTGGAGACCCCTGACCTACACTATGGCTGGAGGAATAATCATTCATTCATTCACATTTTTATACCACTCTTCCTCCAAGAAGCTCAGGATGGTATACATCGTTCCTCCCCTCCTTATGTTTTCACAACAACCCTGTGGGGTAGATGAGGCTGAGAGACGATAATTGGCCCAAGGTCACCCAGACCAATTTAAAAACAAGATTGCTTGCTTGCAGTATTTTATCAATGAATGTGTATGATCGCAACAGGTGGAAAAAAAGCAGATGAACTAAAGGAGCCAACATGGTAGCACACTGAACATTGGAGAATTTATTTTAGAATTTTTCCCAGATGAACTGAAATCCAGGAGGCATCACTTAATTTTAATACTTTGCTTTCTGGAACATTGCCAGTCTCATAAATAAATGCTACTAAATAAGTAAATGCTACTAATAGAGATTTTACAACTGACAACTAACTTCTGGAATTCACTGTCACAAGATATGGTGATGGACATTGGGTTAGTTGGATCTAAAAATACAAATTATATCTCAGATAGATATCAGTGTTCAAATCTCAACCATCTGCTGTTCAAAGATACTGCACACTAATCAGTCTTGCCAATATCAACTGACACTGGGTCATGGTTACCGATTTTGCACTGTAACCTGAGGAACCTAGTTTTGAAATGGGAACCTATTTGATGGGTTCCATAGCAGCTCTTTTTGATGTTCCTGTCTGCAGAAAGAATCAGAGGCCCTCTGCTACAAAAGTTACAAATGCTTCTGTTTGTTTAGTTAACACTGGAAAGAAAAATTGCTTGCTGTATTTTCAGACGATAAATAATGCTCGAGTTGCCTTAGTATCTCAATAAAAAAAATTCTTTTTGATGGCTTTGCAGATAAACCCCATGTGCTTTCACTCCATCCACTGAATAATCAATTGTTTCAATGGGCCTGCTGCGAACATTGTTTGTTTTCCCGAGGAGAGAAAAGGTCTTGATTAGTCTTATTTTTCATTCAGAGAGCACAAAATGGCTTTTGGTATGCTCCAGTGTGTAGCTCATTTGCTTCCCTTTTCCAAAAGATCTTTGACACCATCAGAAAAAGAAGAAAAATTGAAAAGCCTTTGTTTGGGATTTTTTGCTAATAAAAATGTCAGAGTTGGTCAGAAATTCAGTACAGAAATTCATCCTCGAGTCAAGGCTAAATTGCCTTCTGAGAGATAAAAGTTCCTTGAAGTTGATCAGCCTGCCTTATTAAGGATGCCTCCAAGATTATCCTTCTCCAATTTTCCCTGTTTTTCGAGTACTGAATTTCTTGGTCTGTTTCTAAAGGAGAAGCAATGTGTTCAGAATTCCCCATTATTCCCTTTCTTTTCAAATTTCCAGATTTTTATTTTTTTTTATGGAGCACTGTGTTTGCAGTTTACCACAGCTTTTAGTTGAAATAGTACATTCATGTTGACTCGGTGTCATGGAGACAAAGATGCTGTGTTGGATCAGTGGTATCACTTGTTGTGACCATGTCTGCATCAACGCCATCTGGCAGCTTTACAGCATCACTCCAATCGCCGACAAGTTGTGAGAAACCTCATGACCATGGTATGACCATGTTCTGTGTGCCGAGAGTGATATGCTGGCGCAGAAGGGCTTTCAGTTGGAGGTCAATGGGAAATGACCTGAAGCCAGCTGAAGCAGCACTGGCTTGACACGCTGCTCGGCGACATGAAAATCACCCACCTACACCCGGACCAAGCCTGCGATTGAGAGAAATAGCAACTCCGATCCAAAGTAGCGGAACCTGCCACCACATGGGACAAAGGCTAAAGAAGAAGTACATTCATGTTGACTGCCAAGGCTTTGCCCTTTGTATGACAGCTAGACTATGTAGATGGAGCCTCTTTATCCGCAGATCAGGCTCAATGCAGGTTCATGGACCATGTTGAGTCCAAGTTCACCCCACCTGAACCCTACAAAAGTGACTTGAGCTGTGCTCCTGTCACCTCCAGAGGGCTTTCTGAAGCCCTCAGAAGCCACGGGCATCTGCCTGAGGCCACTGAGGACTTCAGAAAGGTCGAAAAGGCAAAAAAAAGTTACTTCTAGTTTCTGGAAGGAAATTGACAGTGACATTTTTAATGCCTTATAAAGCATTAGGAGGCTGGGGAAAACTTCCGCAGATGTCCTAATGCCTTATAAGCACAGCTCCAATCTCCTTTGGAGGCTTGAAAGGAACCCAAAATAGTGGATTTCCATATCTGTGGTTTTTGGTACAGATATCCCGGGGGGGGGGGGGGTTCCGAGAACTTGAAGTTGCAGAATAGCTCCCCCTAAGCAGGATCCATGGGAGAGGGGTGTAAAGGCGGTAATTTGTACCTGGGCCCAGGGTTAAAAAGAGGGCCCAGGTGCCAAAGGAGGGGGCCCTGAAATTTCCTGGGATCTTATGTTTTTCCTATCTCACCTGGACTAACTGTCTGCACAGGATGCTGGAGGCCTTCCCAAGGGTGTGCAGTGGTGGCTGCTGCCGCAAGCCATATATACCTGACTGAAAAATGCCTACATGACACTCCTTAACACAGTCTCAAATCTGGGAGGAAACTGGCCTGCTGCAATAGCTCTTTGGTTTGTAGATCCACTTACCGTGAAGGAGTGTATGGGAGCTCAGGACACAGTTGCGGGGCTACAACTGCTGCAGAAGTAGGCTTTGGTACACATAGGACACTTTCCATTCTACCTTGACCTAAATACGATGATGCTAATTTTCTGCAATGCTTTTCTAGGTTTAAAAGAGACTTATGAGTGTGGTTGGTTTTCCATATTACTCTATCTAGCTGCCAATGCCAAGCAGATAGACCCAAAGTGAAGCACACTGCTAGATCATTCCACACAAGCCTGGAAGGGCTCCCAGTCTCAATGGATTGTGTAGGCATGGCCACACCTCTCCAGTAAGCACAAGGGGGTAGATAAGTTCTGCTCTGCTCCTATCGAGAGTTGTCCCCAGACCTGCCCTGCAAACATTCACACATGCTATGCAGAGCAGGATTGTACTGATTGTACTGAATAGCTTTCGATCATGTTATTTCAGCAGAGAAGAGTTGTAAACTAGGCTGTAAATAATGAATCATGAGCTTGATGTAATGCACAGGCCCCTTGGCAATTCCAGCAAACTCTAATGACACATTTTTCATAGTATTGAAATTGAAAAATACAGGATTGAAAAATACAGGACATTTGCTTTGTCTTTTCACAGAATAATACAGTTTGAGACGTTTCATAACTCTGAAATGTTCTTCTGCCTGCCTGTCCTGTTGAGAGTGGTGTATGGCCTGAGAAGCAAAATTCATAGCAAAATGTCATAACCCACTTCTGACTGTATTTAAGATCCAATTTAAAAAATGTGTTTTTAAAGAAAATATGGTGTTGCTGTTCCTTTCAAAAAATGTTTCATATCAAAACATGTTAATTTGTCAATTTCTTTTGAAAGTAGGGGGGCTTCTGTCTTCGGTAGGCATGCCTAATGCTTCAGTCTGTTTCATTGATCAGGATCAAGACTGTTGGCTGCTCCCAGGGGTGGCATCAGGAATCAGCCAGGCTGAGCACTGGCCACAGGCCCGTGTCCATGGCAGGGATCACCTGGCCATGCTGAACTCTGAACCTCCAGGACTAGTGGTGGTGGTTGTGCTCAGTGCATCATTGGAGAGCAAACAGGTGTTGCTTTGGCTCTGCTCCAGGGCCCCTTAGAACCTGGCTGCAGCACTGGCTGCTACACCTACAGAGGAGAACCTATAGACTAATCGCCTTCAAGTACGAGCTTCTGCAGCATCCCCAAAGGTCTCTCCCCTATGGAGTGGCATCCTTCAAGATCCAATGCCACTGGAATAAATGTTTGCCCTTCCCTCTTCATGAGATTGGATGCACTTCCTGTTGGTGCAGAAGGTTGTTCTCTCCCATTTCCATTACTAGAGCCACTCATCATATACAATCAAAGAGTTGGCCAGAAAAATAGATGCTTATTAAAAACAATTCTCAAACATGGGGTAGGTGGAGTGTCCACCCCTAGATAAGGGCCTTGATCTGCACTTGCACCATGTCTTTCTGTATGTGCTTGAATTATTGGGGGGGGGGAGGGTTGGTTCTCTTAATGAAATTCACAAACTCCGCACCCTGACTTTAGCTAAGTCATGTCCTGGGAGCTTCTAAAAGTAGCCTAACAGGATTTTCAAAAATGGCAGTCAACGACTTCCACCACTTTGACTGAAGTTATTAAACTGAAAAAAAATCCCAGAATGGCTTTAGCCAGGGCCAGCCCTACAGTGAGCTCCAGAGAGATCCCTTAATGGGCCACCATGGGCCCATGGCCACCATTGGAGCTGCTGCCATGCTCCTCGGTTTCCTGCCTGCTGGCTTTCCTTTCAAAGGATGGGAAGGGATGGAGGAAGTGGAAAGAGAAGAAGTTAGGACTCCTCTTTCCACTTTCTTCCTCCCTTTCCTGTCTTCTCTGCCTTTAGAAATGGGAGTGGGAACCAGGGCTCTGGGAGGAGAGCCACCAGAAGCAACAGAAGGTAGGAAGTGGGGTATAGGAATTCAGCTTTGGGCATTGGTAAAGGTGATCAAGGGCCTTCTGTAGTGGTGGGACAGAAGCAATTGGGAGTTGAGGAGAAGGCAGCACCTGAGCCTAGGTCTCAGGTTCCAGGAGGCTTGGGCCAGACCTGAACCTGGGTTTGCTCTGGCAGTTGAAATGATAAAGTATGTGCATGACTCAAACATCATAAAAGCACTTGGTTGGTCAGTTAGTTCATCTCTCCGGGATTCTATTGCATGTTCATTTTCAGTCAACTTAATAGGAAGGGAAATGTGATGAGTTTTGACTTCTCACGAAAAGTCTGTGCCCTTTTCACTCAACAGTGTGTTGTTACCTCAAGGTTTACCTCAGTTTGAGAAGCTCTGCCATCATTAGCAGCGTTTTTTTGTTAAGAGCACAGTGTAAGGAAAGACAGATGATGAAAAATGCCACCCCATTTTCTGTGAACTGAAGGAGGTGATGAGCATTAAGTTTGTGCTTCCCCATGGAAATGCTGATATTTAGAGAGCTTTCAGTGTAATAAGTGTAGGAGGCTGGAAAATCCCTTAGTGGAACACTAAAACCTATAAAACTGAAAAATAAATCCTTTGAAAAATAGATTTTCCTGTGCCTGATCTCATGAGGGAGAGGTTGCAGCTGCCCAAAATGGAGTTCCTGGTCCCCAGGAGGGATCTTACCATTGGAAACACATAAAAAACTGACAGAGGACCTTCTGCACATTTCAGAAGATGGTTGAAAACAGAACCACTGTACTTTCTAGATACTCTTTCCTTGCTCACTGAAGTTAGTCATTTAGTCCTTAGAAGTTTAGAGCTGTGTTGCATTTTGTTTGTTTCACTTCGGCTTCACACTTCCTAGGCTAAGGTTTGTATAGAAAGTGCAGAAATAAGAAACCACAAAGATCAGGCTGGAACATCTTCCCTTGAGGAAAGGCTACAAAATTTGCAAATGAGACAAAGTGGAGGGAAATGACAGAGCATTTCATAATGTGGAGAAAGTAGAGTCACATTTTCCTTCCCCCTCACAACATTAGAACCCATTCAATGAAACTGAATGAAAGAGGCAGGCTCTGATGCTACATAAACACCATAATGAAAGCCAGGATGGCCTAGCGGACTTAGGGCCAAATCCTATCCAATTTTCCAGTGCTGGTGCAGCCATGCCAACAGGGTATGTGCTGCATCCTGTGGTGGGAGGGCAATCATGGATGCCTCCTCCAAGTTAGGGAACATTTGTTCCCTTCCCTCAAGGCTGCATTTCAACTACACCAGCACTTGAAAGTTAGATAGGATTGGGCCCTTAGACCTGGAAGATTCAGGTTCAAATCCCTTCTCAGCCATGAAGTTTTCTGGGTGACCTTGGGCCAGTCACTCTCTCTCTCTCTCTCTCTTTCTCTCTCTCTCTCGCAGCCTCACCTGCCTCACAGGGTTGTTGTGAGGTCAAAATGAGGGGAAGAACTATATATACCACGCTGAGATCCTTAGAGGCAGGGGGGTATAAAAATGTTAAAAATAAACAATTGCTATGACAGTCAACCAGAAGGAGCAAGAATGCATTCAAGAGTGGACTACCCTTGAAGATTCTCTTCAATGAGTCACCAATAAGGTTTTTCGATATTAGGGGCGGGGACACATATGCATCTTAGAAATGTTGAGGATCTTCACTTCTGTTGTGTAAGATTGACGACTGTCATTTTATCAATTAGGGTGCAATCCTAACCCCTTATGTCAGTGCTTTCCAGAACTGACATAAGGGCAATGCAGCTCTGAGGTAAGGGAACAAACATACCCTTACTTTGAGGAGACCTCCATGAGTCACACCCAACTGCAGCATGCAGCACATGTCCCACTGGCACCGCTATGCCATTGCTGGAAAGCACTGACATAAGGGGTTAGGATTGCGCCCTAAGTCAGACACTCAAAGTCTTTACTGGTTCTTGCAAAGATATTTGTGCCATTATCACAAAAAGCACCAGTTAAGACTTAGCATGCACTTCTATGCATAATATGAGAAATGTGTTGTAATAATACCGGTGTGATCAATTGCCATCTACTCCTTGGGATACAAATTCCTCCACGCCAACTGGCAGGGAAGCCAAACCCACTTGCAGCCTGGCACACACGCTGCATTCATTATTTATTTTCCCAGGCTTTCGAATTTGAAATTAAAAGTATGAATCATAATGGTAGCTCAAAGCGACCAAGTGATTTTCCATTCCTGAATATCCTTTCAAACCATGGCAAGGCAAAACTAATTCCTCCCAGTTTCACGGAAGGGCTTGCAGCACTTTGAATAAACTGCACAGTCTTTCTTAATTTGGCTGAAATCTCATCCTGCCTTCCTAGAGGCTGAAAGTGGCTATTACACAGGTAGAGTGGGAGAAACCTCCACTTTCAAAACAACCCAAATGTTTTGGGAGACTCGATCTACTTTGCTACCTTGACCTACTTAGAGAAATGAATTTCAAAACTTTAGTACAGAATCAAGAAGAGCTGCAAATGATGCAGGGGTCTTGTCATACAGGATGTCTGCACCATTTGCAGCTCTTCTTGATTCTGTACAACATGTTCCAGCTTTCATTCGCTGAGTGATGTTTGTATGGAAATTCCATTGAAATGGATGAGTGATGCTGCAAAGTTCTTCAACATATTGCTCTGGTTTCTGTTATGGACAAAAGTTGCCATCGTCCCAAACCACGATGAGCAAGGTATACATGAATTGGGAGATAGATTCCTTCAATACCTTAAGGGTAACGTCTTTTCTTTTTAAGAAGATATGTGTGGAAGGAACAACCAGCAATATTTTAAAGCAGGTTTGTATAACATAAGAGATACAAAATACAAGATAAGGAGCAATATTTGTTAGTAGATAATTCCAACATGTTGCAACCATCCCCATCAGGCTAATCTGCAGAATAAGCCTAGTGCACACAGGTAAGGAAGGTTGGGCTACAATCCTATGAGTACGTATCTGGGAGTACGCTGATGACTATAATGGGACTTACTTCTGAATAGACATGAAAACCAGCATAAAAGAGACAGGCCTGGGTTACTTTTCAGCACAAAAGAGACAGGCCTGAGTTACAGGAACTTTTCTCTCTGTTGTGTCTTTTTTTTAAATTCTATTTTCTTTTACTTGCTTGGAGGAAAACTTGGGCAGGGGGGATTTCAAATTGCAATCCCCCTGCCTGCCGTTTGAAATGGAACAGTTCACTGTGAAACCTCAAGATTTTGTCTGTATAAGTTGTGCTGCATGTGTAGACCAGCTCATAGCTACACACAAGTGTATTTACATCCATATATTTTAACCATATCAAAATGCACATACTTAGAAATGTTTCAGCATTATTGAGCAATCTTTGTCCATTGCTTTTCCAGAATACAAGCTGCCCAGAAAGTTTGATTCCTGATCCTTCTTATGTAAAAGGTAATACATTCCTATAGCAGACTTAAGAACATGTAAAAGGGAGAAAAAGACAATTTTCCTGACTTAAAATCAATCAAAATAGAGAGCAGAAAAGGACAGAGCCCCAGGAATTTGCAAATATATATGCAGAACAATGGGAAGGACCTCTAATGTTTTAGTTCTGCATCAGAAAAGGAGGTCAGGTAAATTGGAACTCTTAAATTCAGGGACAAATACAGAAGAGAGTTTCCGAAGGATCTCTGTAAACAGTTATTTAAGTATGAGACAACTCATGGAAATTACAGACAATGGGCATCTCATGAATAAAAATACAATGTGGCAATAAGATTTCATTCCCATCAAGAACAGCTGCTGTTTTCTAGAGGAACAAGTGGTTCTGCTTGAAAAAGTCAGTTGAGTGCCTTCATTGGAGTTCAAAGTGGGTCTGATCCAAATCTGATCCTCATTGACTTCAAAGCCTAAGAAATTCAGACTGCACTTTTCACTTATGCACTCTTGTCCAAGATTTGCAATTGGGCTGCAAATAGGGAAGGACCACAGGTAATTTATGCTTATACAGAAAGGAATCCAGGTAAAGTATGGAAAATGCATAAAACAACAGTATTAAAGCCTTTATTGGATTTAAATATTAATCAGATGAGAGAAATTGATGAACTAGAACCACAGCTGCTTACAGCTAGAGCACATTATATAGCTGAGCCATTAGACAGAAATAAGAAATGTAATTTTCTGACGACTTACATAGCTACAAATTAAAAATATTCTGTAGCAGTAAAGCGAATGCTAGCATGCGCTCTCTCTCTCTCTCTCTCTCTCTCTCTCTCTCTCTGTCTTCCTCACCTACTGGTCTTTCATAGGTGGTATGCATGTTTTGAGTGCTACTATGAGCATGAAATAGATCACAATGTGCAAAACTGCATCCTCTCTTCCCAATGAACAGAGAAACCAGTTCACACAAGAGATCTGGGGTCATGTCTGGAATATGGATAAAGGCCCAGACCAACTGTGCACAACCCCATAGAGAAAGGACCATTTCTCAAGAAACAACTGTGTGTTTGGATGCAAAACCCACATGGATTTCTTGATCCATGTCACATCTGTGGTTTTGCCATGAAATGCCCAAGGAACATTTTCCCAGTTATTCACCTCTTAATCCATGGGTTTAGAGTCTTCCATGTGGCTTTTGGAACATGTAGTCACAAAACTGATGTGGTTTTCAATAACCATGAGTCCTCGTAGGATGTGAGCCAGTATCCTAGACCGGCTCTCAGCTGTCTCCTTTGCTACAGCTTTAACAGGCAGTTTCCACTCCTGCTTGCTTGCTCTCACCAGTGCTTCCATCTTCTTCCTGCTCAGCAAACAAATGCATAAACATGACTTCACAGGGTCAGGAGTATGTCTGCCTTGGCCTCTCTTATGCACTCTCTTTTAGGAGCACATCCCCTGCCAAAACATGGAGGGCATTCTCTTTATCTCATCACAGCAGACTGGCAGCCATGTTCCCACTTTTTACACTATGTTATTGCATAATGAAGTGTAGAGTGAAGAGGACAGAGATTTGACAATCCAGCTTTTCTGATAATATCTGTTGTGATGGCTCTGCTTCTGGATCAGATTTATGCCAATCTACATCTGATGACTAATTTTCTGGCATCAGAAGAGATATGAGAATTGTGCTGGAACAAAAAACCCTATGGGCTGAGAAGAATCGCACTTCAAGCAGCTGTTGCTAGTAGACATATGGATAAACAAAAAGAAGGGGCATACAAGAACAATGTTTTTTTGTAGGTTTCATATGTCTCTTTGTAAGCATGTCTGTGTACACCCCTAGAAACCTTTTTCATGTCAGGATGAAATGTGCCCATTTCCATTTGCTGAGCATCTGTTTGTTCCCATTGGCTTCTGGGGAAGGGGGAAGGGTTGGTTGCCAGAATATCCACAACTCTGAAGGCATTGGGGACCTCTCCAATGGATTGCACCTGCCAAATTTCAGATTGATAAGACCAAGGGGTACCATTTTAAGGACACACAATCACAGAACTAGATGTTACCTAAATAAATAGCAAATATAAATAGACCCTGACATTGTGTGGTGTTGCAGCACTTAAACCTTTGTATTTTTCTTTTTTTTCAAATAAAGCATTTGAGAATAAGCCAAGACAAGGAGTGCATCCTAGCAAATGGTACCCTAGCTCCCATCAGCTGTGTGTGTGTGTGTGTGTGTGTGTGTGTGTGTGTGTGTGTGTGTGTGTGTGAGAGAGAGAGAGAGAGAGAGAAGGGGGTAACAGATTCATTTGATATTTCAAATGAACTGCTCTAACTAAGAGCCCAGTCCTGAGGTCCGTGGCATGGCTCTGCTCTGCAGACCACAGTTGCAGGCTCTGCGCTGTGGATCACTCACCACTGGGCTCCCGCCAGAGCTAGCCCAGCGCCGGCTGGAGCTGAGCTAGTGTGCGGTGGGAGCCCGGGTTCCGTGGCTCCACAGTCACCTGGACCGCTGGGCTGCAGAACAGGAGGCTGGGGTGTGGCCGGGGGCATGGGGGAGGCATTCCAGGGAGGGGGGAGGCATGCCAGGGGGTGGGCGGGAGGCATGTTGGGGGGAGGGAGAGAGGCGGATCTGCAGAGCTGAGCTCTGCAGGATCCAAGGCACTCGTGTAGGGCTGCACGCCCTACGTGAGCACCTTTACTTTAGCACCAACCTTTTGGTCTGTGCTAAACAGAGTAGCCCCATTGCGGGGCTGCTTCCCTTACTCGGGGGAAGGGGACAAATGTCCCCTTCTCCTGAGTAGCCTCCTGCGGGAGCGTGGGAGGCGCAGGATCCGGTGGGAGCCCTCCGTGGAGCCGCCGAGCATGGGCACTGCGGGCAGCTCAGGATTGGGCTGCCCAGCAATGCAAGCCCCTGTAAACACAAGCCATCCGTATGCCAGGAAGGGGGCAGCAATGCGATGTGGTGGTGAATCAGTACTGGAAAGGATAACGGCTTCCACTAAAGTTGAAGTATTTCCCATCTCAAGACAAATGCAATGTCGTGCACAGAATGGTATTTCTCTCCCATTCCATCCATTCTAGTTTTGGCTGGCTTCAGGCATGGGCATTGTCAGAGAGCAGCCTGGACAACCCCCTGAAGCTCCTATATCCAGTAGCAGCAATGGGTCCTGGCTGTGTTCCAGGATGTATAACAACCTAACAACAGCATTAAACAGCATCAGGAATTAAAACCGAAGGAGTACAGAAGATTCCAACACTGTAATGGATCACTGTTTCTCAGGGCTGGTTCATGGCTGATGATGGTGTAGTGGTTTGGGCATTAGATCTGGAAGAGCCAGGTTCAAATCTCCATTTAGCCATGATGCTTCCAGGATGACCTTGGGCCAGTCACTCTCTCTCTCTCTCTCTCTCTCTCTCTCTCTCTCTCTCTCTCTCTCTCTCTCTCTCTCAGCCTCACCTACCACACAGGGTCATTGAGAGACAAAAGGAGGACTATGTGCACCACTCTGAGCTCCTTGGAGGAAGGGTGGTATAAAAATGCAAAATAAATAATAATAGATAATAAATAAAATTGTGTTCTGCATGAAGCAGTTTAGAATTGGTGCCAAAAGAAGGGCAAGAACACATAGCACCAAACAAATGGTGGGCTGTGTCTGATCAGACACGTAGCAGACACACAGCAGAAACATAGGTGTGCTCATCCTGAATCTCTTTTCCGAGCATGCAGTAGATCTTTCTTCCTTTTACTTATGTGTGGGATGAATTCTCCAAACTCCAGATACCTGTGCTTTCTATTTATCAGGCAGAGTAGAATGATGTTGTTTTTACTTCCCAGTGGAACACCACACAAGTTGGAAGCTCCAGGTTTGGAGTGAGCTGAGCAGAAAGCAGGCCTTGTTTAAAACGTCATTCATGTATGGAAACCAAAGTTGTGTCAGTCAAAGGGGGAAAAAACTGCTTACATGCTGAGACTCGGCTTGAATTAAGGTTCTGTATTTAGCAGTTTAGCTGTAGATCTTACTGACTTATCTTGGGCCAAGCGGACTAAAAAAATGTATAATTTACGAAGTTGATGATAATTTAAGTATCCAAGGGCAGAACAAGAAACCAAAGTCCAAACAGGAGAACAGCTGCGGTCTGGGAGTTGCAAGAAATAGCTCTGGAGAGAGAAGGATTTCTCTGGCTTTTCAAAGAAATATACTTTGAAATACTTTTCAAATTATGTTTTTGATCTGAATTATGTTTTTAATCTGTTTTTAATATGTTGTAAGCTGCCCTGGGTCCCTTCGGGGAGAAGGGCGGGATATAAATAAAGTTTACTATTATTATTATTATTATTATTATTATTATTATTATTATTATTATTATTACTTTCAGCAAGGAGAGAAGGGGAAAGGGGCACCAGATATGGGATTAGTCATTGTCTAGAGGGGTCACATTTTCTTGGGCTCCCTAATCAAAAATCTACCAAATTTGGATATGAATAGTAACAAGGTTGGAAAGTGGGGCAAGAATCAGAAAGAAAAAGAGCAACCAACCTTTTTGCAACCAGGCACAAGAATAATGCATCTGGGTTCAAACTAGGGCTACAAGTTTGTTTTATTTTTAATAAACTACAACTTTATTAAAGGATTTGCAATGGGATTGATTTTAAGAGATCTCTCACCATGCCAGAAATTGTCTAGGCTAAAAGGGAGATGCCACTTGCTTGCTTCGCCCCAATGTATGTGTGAGCTCCATCCTTTTCCGAGTCCAACAGCAGTCGTCACAACTGCTTGCAGCAACTCAATGCTATATAGCCTGTGACATGTCAGCATGCCCTGTCTGAGTCTTTGGCTGCAACCACAGAAGGTGGAAACGGAAACACAATGTAAAATCAAATAGAAAGCCTCACAGCCCAATTCTATCCACCATAGCACGCAACCACAAAACAGGCTGTGCTCCAAGCTTACGGTGGTGGTGAGGGGCAGTTCAGGAGGCTTAGGAGGGGAAAGGGAAAATATTTCCCTTTACCCCTCTATAAGTTCCTCAACCACCTATGGGTCTCCGTCAGCTCTTTAGCTGGCATTAAGTCCAAGGAGACAGAGGGGGCATGTCGGCTTGCTCAGGAGGATACAGCATTGTGCTCAAGTTGCTCACATCGAGCACCATCACTCCTGTTTGCAATATGCCTTCAGTTCTCCCCCCATTCTGCCCCAACCCACCCATCCTCCACACAGGTCCACCCACCCTGCCAACTTACTGGCACTAGTGGGGCTCCTCTTCACTGCTATCTACAGTGGTGGCCTGGAAATACACTGCTCTGTGTGCTTCCAGAGCGGCTTTCACAATGCCATTAAACATCAACCACCACCAGAACACTAATTCCGGAGCTGCATGTTAGGATTGGGCCAATTCTTTTACCATGAAACAGAAGCAGAAAAGCATGGCCTAAATCCACTCACCCAACCTCTGTGGGTGACAGCTTACCAAGTATTTGACAGTCCTTCTGATTCTGATGACCCAGATAGGCAGCAGAACCAAAATACCTCTCTGTACAGTATTGCAGTTAATACTTTCAGTTATGAGCGTCTCAGGAACGCTCCGTAATCTGGGCAGATACCAGGGTGGTTCTGTGGGAGAGGGAGCCACATTAGCAATGCCTGCTCAGCTGCCTGGGCACAACACACTGTGTCTGTCGGTGACACAGACAGACGAAAGCCATAATTCCAAAGTGCAAGAATGGGCCTGTTCAATGAGATTATGGGGTGGGGCTACTCATGACATATACTTAGCATGCCTGTGGTATATATTGCATAAGCATGTAATGGTAACCAACGGCTAAAGCGATTTTTATACCGCCTACTAGTTCCTTACTGGGCTGGGGAAACAGAAACTCCAACCACTCAGTTTGCAAACAGCTCCCCCTTCTTTTTTGCAGTTTTGCAAACTGGTGAAATCTGCAGAGCGTTGCCATCGACCTCTATCATCATAATAGTAGCAATAATATTATCATCACCACTGGTTTGCATGGTGTTTTAAGCGAGGGAGAGGCTAGGTCCCTGTCCTGAGGACAGTACAATTGAGATCACTAGAAGCACTGTAAATATTGTGGGAAAAGGACTTGGGGGGGTGGAGAGCCTTGATACCCTGGAGAGCCACAGCCAGTCGGTGTAGTCAATATTCAATCAGATTGATCAATACACTGACTCAGTATAAGGCAGGTATCAGCAGTTATGGGCCTGGCCACTGTAGTGTCTGGGGTAGATGCAGTGTCTGGGGCTCTAGCTCTCCCTGCCCCCAGCCCAGGCCCACCACTGGGTATCTAAACTTGCCACCCGCAGGATTAGGCTCCCAAAAGGTGTACAGGTGTGCTTTTTCTTTTTTTTCCAGTTATATACAATCAACTGAGGAAAAGCACTGAAAGCTTCAGCCTTTTCAAAAATGTGGAGAAGGGGAAATATTTGATGACAGAATCAGTGTTGCATGGAAGTCGATGACATACAGCTTGGGCCATCCTGTCGTGTTTTTCTTATTTCCCTTTATTGAGTATTTGCAATCAGCCAGACAACCCACTGCAGGTGAAAGCTTGCTGAATAGAGAGAGGTTATTTATCATGGTGGCAAAGAATGCTTTTATTTACTTTTTCAGGTTTCCTCTTTATTTATAAGAGGCTGAAGATGACTGCATCGCAGCCTAATTGGTTCTGGCCTCCAGCCAACTGACAGACTTAATTATTGATTGCCTGTGCATTGCTCCTGTGAGAGAATCCAATGTCTATACAAATTAGTTTGAGGCAACTGTCTCATACAACAGTCAGAATAAATCCTTTATACTTTCCTACACAAAAGGATTTGAAACTATTGATTGCTACAAAAACACAGCAGCTTTGGCATATGTGTTGAGAAAAAATGAGCTTGATTTCTTCTCCAGTCACCCAGGTATATAATAAACGCTAGATAAACTCTGGAGCTAACAAAATAAGACTATGGCAGTATTGAGAATCTAAGCCAGTGGCTCCCTGATTTACCACGACCATGGCACCTTTCATCCGTGGCACCTTGTTGCAGTAGTGCTGGTGGCCAGCACTCCTCAAAATTGCTCTTCATGTAGTTCAGTTGTGGAAGTCAGATCTTCCAGTTTAATTTACAGGGACTGAATGGACGAATGAGCTCCTTTGTTCGTGTGGCCTCTTCAAATCAAACTAGAAGTTCTGCACTTCCATATTTGAAGAATTCATGCCTTGAGCACAGAAAAGAAACAAGTGATCCACCTTCTACTCACTTTTAGCAGAGAGGATGGATCATATTCTTGGCAGGTTGAAGGGAGACAGTGTTTGGAGCATACTTGGGGTGAAGGGCAACCCTAGTCCACCCCCCTCTGCAATCTGTAATCCCCAACACCTCACCTAATGGATGGACTACCCCTGGTGGGGGCTTGGTTTCCCCTTCACACCTATCAATGCGCCAATCTGGGCAACATGGTGAAAGTGGCCCATTGTTTGAAAAGGACTGAGGGTGAGGAATCTCTAAAGTGTCCTTAGGCTGCAATCCTACATATACTTACCTGGTAGTAAAGCCCACTGAACATGTTGGGTCTTATTTCTATGTAGACATGTACAGGCTTGTGCTGCTAATTACACAGTTACTAATTCAACTAGTATATACTGTAGTTGATTAGGGCTGGTTTGGGTGTTCTGTTGCACAGACCCATTCAGGTGTGTGGGGTAGCAGTGTGAACCTGCTTCGCTTCACACAATGGGCTGCTTCTGCTCCTAATGGGTATGTCCTCTGCACTGCCCTAAGGTCTTGTGGGATGGAGGGAGAGGTGCAGTGTTAGCAAGGAACATATGTTTGAAAACTGCACTCACCTGAACAACTGATTGAAGAGCATGTGGTTTCCAATGGCAACCAGGGTCTTTTCTTCCATGCTTGCAGAGTGTAAGCTCTATTTACTAACATGATAGGTAATGTCACTTGGGTCTTACCAACTCGCTCAATGACAGGGCTATCAACACAGAAAACAGGAATTTTGGTGCCTAGTCCAACACTTCTGGATTATTAGAAAAGTCTGAAAAACCGCTCTTCTAAAACCTCCCTACCTTGAAGTAGTGAATGAACTTCTTTTGTGAAGAAGTTAGGAGTTCGGCAGAGAGAATATCAAGAGAAAGACTGAAACTATCACTTCAGAAGCCAACCTCAGATTGCGGGAGAGGGATGAGCAGCTTCTGAAAATGACACAACCAACCAGGCATGGAACCGCCCTGGTATAAATGCTGCTTGACTGTGTATGTGTACATAAATGCACGTGTGCATACTGGTAATTAAAAATCTGAATAGTTCTCTTCTGCGCAAGTCACTGAACGGAGCTGAGATGGAAGACCATGCTGTATTTTCAGATCTATTCCAAGAAATTGTGACTTTTTTTTCCCAGTGATGCACACTTATCTCTGTTCTGTCAGAGGACATTTCTGTGGAATCCTGCGCACAGCTGAAGTCCTTGGGACACATTCTCAGTGTTTACAAGACTTCAGCCTGGATCATTTTAGTACTAGCCAGCGTGAGCTAGTAAACTGGCATCAGAACCACTGCACAGCTGGTACCCTGATGATCATTTATTTTGGGTTTGTGAGCAGCTGATTCCCTTGTGACTTCAATTCTTGCACATAAAATATGTCTGTGAGCTACGCTTTCCTGTTAGATATTCCTACAGGGCTTTCACATTTCACATCATATCAACAAAGTACCTAGTTTGCTCACGGCTCATTCAGCTGTCAACATTTTAACTACCAGGGAGGAAAAAATTAAAAATTAACCAACGGTGTGGAGGGGAAGGGAAGAGATTCAGTAGGAGTACATGTACAATGAATTCAAAGCACACTCTGATCTTAAACTGGCACTTGTAGGTAGGAAAATAGTAATTGTAGGTGAATTACGCTGTGGCCTTAACTGAAACCAAACTAAATCTGAATAGCCAGGTAGGTTCTACTCATATTTTGCACATCCATGTGCAAAGAGGAAGTGTGCCCGGCTCGGATTCCCTTAAAAGTCCTCAGGCCTTGCCCCACTCCAACCTCCCACTGATCTCCTGCAGCAGGGGCGGGGAAGGCTCAAGTGTCCCTGGGTTGGCCAGACAAACCCCGATCCTGGGCTTGGCAGCTCATGATCGGCAAACAATATTGCTTCCTGCGGAAGGCTGATTTCAGACCCCTGCCCTCCCCCAGCTCTTTATGGCTTCAAAGGCAATAATCAGCACTTTATATTTTACTGGAAAATGAAATGACAAGCAATGCAACAGGAATCACAGAGGAAAGGTACGCCGCCGCCCCCATCAAAAGCCTTGCAGCTGTACCAGCTGAAGTTTCCAAACGGTCTTCAAGGGCAGCCCCACATACAGCACATTACAACAGTCTAATAGAAATTAGCAGCAGTTCTCTGAAAAAGTACCCTACAATTTGAGGCAAATGTTATATGAGAACCCATCAGCCTCCAAACGGCGTCTGGAAATACAACCTGCTGGAGCCATTTGAAGGTGCCTGAGCTGTAGAGCCCTTTTGGACCAAAGTTGCACATGAAGCCAAATACACTCAGCTCCAGTCCTCATTGATTGGAGAAACTTTGGAATGCAATATAATGATTTCTGTTCCCCTCTGGAAGTAGTTCACTCCTTGCCATGTGCCCATTCTGTAGATCTTTCTGCCTTTGTCATGCACACACAGTTAACACTGTCCCTCTAGGCAGAAAACTACAGACTGAAGTTGCAAGTAACCTAACATCCATCTGCATGGATCAATGCCCATCACAGACAGCCTTCTAGGACCGAGAAGAGAGGTGACACTTTTTTTCCCAATGAGATGAAGCAGTTTGCCTGCAGACACAGGCACTTTATCTTCTTTTGCTCCTCTCAGTCTTTCAGGATTAGATCTGTAATGGTTACAGAACTGTCACTGTGTGTTAGTGCTCCAATAACAAAACTTAGTTTAGGTTGGGATTGGAATCTCAGCTGAAAAGAAGACAATCACAAACTGCCAGGCTTTCTGTCTGAAGAATGTCGGGTGTACCACTGGAGCGCTCATCATGAAAAATGTTCTCTGCAGGCAGGTGCCCTGACACAGGTCTGTGGAACTCCTTGCCACAATATGTGGTGACAGCATCTGGCCTAGATGTCTTTAAAAGGGGATTGGACAAGTAAAAATCCATTACGGGTTACAAGCCATGATGTGTATGTGCAACTTCCTGATTTTAGAAATGGGCTATGTCAGATAATATAATAATAATAATAATAATAATAATAATAATAATAATAATAATAATAATAATAATACTTTATTTATATCCCGCCCTTCTCCCCGAAGGGACCCAGGGCGGCTTACAACATATTAAAAACAGATTAAAAACATAATTTAACTGCAAATAAAAACATATTAAAACACATTAACAAACGCCAATAAAAACAGTAGTCAGATAAAAAGTCAGATAAAAAGAGCAAAACGCAGCAAATCATAGAGGAATCAGGTCTGTAAAAATACTAAAAGATATAGAAAAGATGTTAAAAAAGGCCATGAACTCAGAAGGCTTGTTTAAACAAAAAGGTCTTCAGGCCTCGCCAAAAAGTCTCAAGAGAGGGAGCCATTCTCAAATCAAGGCAAAGGGAGTTCCATAACGTTGGTGCCACTACTGAGAAGGCCCTATTTCTTGCTGCCACCCACATACCTCCTTAGGCGGCGGCACTTGTAAAAAGGCCTTCTCTGATGACCTAAGAGGACGAGCCGGATTGTATGGAAGTAGGCGATCTCTGAGATACCCTGGCCCAGAGCAGTATGTTGTTGGCATCCTTCAGTCTCGGAAGACTATGGTGTCACGCTCTGAATGGTGGTTCTGGAATAGTGTCCTCTCCAGTGCGCGAAGCCTGGGTAAAGTAGGTATGGAGGATAGGCTGTTACCCAGATGCAAGGGAGGGCACCAGGATGCAGGTCTCTTGTTATCTGGTGTGCTCCCTGGGGCATTTGGTGGGCCGCTGTGAGATACAGGAAGCTGGGGTAGATGGGCCTATGGCCTGATTCAGTGGGACTGTTCTTATGTTCTTATGACACACCTCATCTTTGCTAGGCCTGCATTATTTGTGACCCATTGAGCATGAACCATCACCCATGCATGTGTTTGCAGAGCTGAGGGATTGTATTGGCAACCTTCAGTCTCGAAAGACTATGGTATCGCGCTCTGAAAGGTGGTTCTGGCACAGCGTCTAGTGTGGCTGAAAAGGCCAATCCGGGAGTGACAATCCCTTCCACACCGGGAGCAAGTGCAGTCTGTCCCTGGTCTGTCTCCCTGGCTATGGGCCTTCCTTCTTTGCCTCTTAGCCTCAGACTGTTGGCAAAGTGTCTCTTCAAACTGGGAAAGGCCATGCTGCACAGCCTGCCTCCAAGCGGGCCGCTCAGAGGCCAGGGTTTCCCACTTGTTGAGGTCCATCCCTAAGGCCTTCAGATCCCTCTTGCAGATGTCCTTGTATCGCAGCTGTGGTCTACCTGTAGGGCGCTTTCCTTGCACGAGTTCTCCATAGAGGAGATCCTTTGGGATCCGGCCATCATCCATTCTCACGACATGACCAAGCCAACGCAGGCGTCTCTGTTTCAGCAGTGAATACATGCTAGGGATTCCAGCACGTTCCAGGACTGTGTTGTTTGGAACTTTGTCCTGCCAGGTGATGCCGAGGATGCGTCGGAGGCAGCGCATGTGGAAAGCGCTCAGTTTCCTCTCCTGTTGTGGGCGAAGAGTCCATGACTCGCTGCAGTACAGAAGTGTACTCAGGACGCAAGCTCTGTAGACCTGGATCTGGTTGGATCCAGAGGGTTGGCTGAGGGATTAAAGCAGTCCCAACCACAGCAAACCGATAATTAAGAGCTTTACAACCCAATCCTTAGCATGCAGTCCACTGTCATGAACATAAGAACATAAGAACAGCCCCACTGGATCAGGCCATAGGCCCATCTAGTCCAGCTTCCTGTATCTCACAGCGGCCCACCAAATGCCCCAGGGAGCACAGCAGATAACAAGAGACCTGCATCCTGGTGCCCTCCCTTGCATCTGGCATTCTGACGTAGCCCATTTCTAAAATCAGGAGGTTGCACATACACATCATGGCTTGTAACCCATAATGGAGTTTTCCTCCAGAAACTTGTCCAATCCCCTTTTAAAGGCGTCCAGGCCAGATGCCGTCACCACATCATGTGGCAAGGAGTTCCACAGACCAACCACACGCTGAGTAAAGAAATATTTTCTTTTATCTGTTCTAACTCTCCCAACACTCAATTTTAGTGGATGTCCCCTGGTTCTGGTGTTATGTGAGAGTGTAAAGAGCATGGCAGCCTCTCCACTAGTCTGTGAAGTGCTGCTGCTGGTATAAGGCCCAGAATGCCATGTTTCACCAACAGCATCCCACAGACTAGCTGCTGTCATGGTTTTCTGGTGGTGAGGGCAGATCAGGGGAGGAATCAAGACAGGATGGGGCAGATCAGGGGTGGGGCAGGGCAGATTTCAGTAGCACTGGCAGCCACCGAATCCTATGCCCCTCTCTGGGGCCTGACAAGCCCCATTTTGGGTAACTGATCTACACCAGTAAAAAAGCTGGTGTAAATCTGAGTAGGCCTATAGGGGTTCAGGCTGAACAGGTAAGTAATTTTTTTTTCTTTACTTTCTGGTCCCCTAGTGGCATGCAGGATGCGGCAGCCACCACAGGCCCTGTGTCACGTGTGCCAGCGGAAGATAGAATTGGGCCATTACTGGGATAAAGAAAGCACAGAATCATTGTTACGCAGGCAGAAAGCAACAAGACAGGAAAGAGAACCCAAAGCAAGAATCCAAATTGCTGTCTGAGATCCTTGAAATTGAGATGTCTTGGGACTGAATGTGGGGTCTTCTGCATGTAGTGCCTGTGCTCCACTACGAATAACCAGGTCCCCGCTTGAAGCAGTCCTCCTGCTGTCACATTTTCTTGGAGTTCAATTTGTTGGAGCCTAGAGGTCTACAGCTAGCAACTAGAAGTGATTGCTCATTGCATCATGCAGGTGGAATATGAAGCTTAAATGACAATTCACAAATATGACCGAGTCCTCAGGTTGTACTAGCAATAAAGCTTAATCCAGGGAAGTAAAAATTGCCCATATGGTTGACAAATCTTAAATAGGCTTTAAATATCACTTTTAAATACATAGATTCTGCAGCTAATTGTTCATCATTTTGCAGGAAACAGACTTTGGTCCCAATCCAACTCTGGTTCCGTGGATCACTTGGTAGCGCAGGATGCAGAAGTTACATTCCTATGCACATCAAACTGCATCCCATCCACTTAGTAAGGCACAGATGAGCACTACAGCATGGGTGGCACAGCATTTGTATCATTTGCACGTGGTGGGAGTGATGCTTCCTGTCACATTCCATGTATGTTATGCAGGGACAATTGTTTCCAGCTTCTTTTGCTCAGGTGGGGCAGAGCAGTTTCAACATATACCACTAAGATTTCCTAAGCAGAAAACTCCAGCTGAGTTCTACTTTGTTGGTGGTTTAAAAAAAAAAAAAAGACAAATGTATCAACAGCATTTATTTCACACTGGGCCGTTCAAGATGAGCTAGAAGTAGCTTTAACTAGATATGAGATGGAACATTTTGGCAAATATTCAAGCCTAAATACAAATTCTCCGGCACAGAAACTCATACCAAGTAGCCCTAGGGGGCTCGTTCTTTGGACTTTTCCTTTCTTTCCCCCCCCCTATCATCCTGATGACCAATTAAAAGGTGTCTTATAAAGGACCAGCCTCTGCAGTTCTCAAAAGAACTTTCTCTTTCTCTTTCCAAACCCAAGGGACCAGCAAATAGTTATATGATTTCTTGAAGACCAGAGACTCTACAATTCCTTCCTTCTCCTCCATTCCTTGTCAGCCTGTGCTTCAGTAAATAACTGAGCTGAAGCGTATAATATCATCAGCTCTTTCAACTTCTCCATTACCTGTCAGTTGCACTTGATGCCAGGATATTACTGAGGTTTAGGAGCTCACCGCCCCTTAAGACCAAGCCCAAGGAGAAGGAATATGAGATATGTGTTTTGAGAGGTGCTGTTCTTTTTCACAGAGAGACGCACTGACTTTCTGAGCTGAGAAGTGATCAGAAACTTCTTGATTAAAAGAGCTTGTGCTTCGAGGTGCAGAAGTGGGTGGGTGAAAACAAAGAACCACAGGATAAGAAAGATTGCCTTGCAATTGCTATAGCACAAAACATTAAACTCATTTCCAGACCTGTCGATCTCGTACTGTTGGGAACACTGGCTTTATTGCACACCCATGTGGTTCAGAAATGGAGAGTTAGATTGTCGCAGCAAAGAGAGGGTTTTATTTGGCTATGATCTTGTTCAAATCTTCATTTCATTGCAGAGCTGTGGGAACGGGTTGTAAATTTTCATCTCTCCGTCTCAGCGTCTTCATAATTTGTTGTGGCAAGAGACAGATGAGCAAGCTCCCCTGCTCATATCAGATGGCTGACAGAAATCAGTGGAGCTATTTCACCCCAAATTGGCTTGGCTTTGGAAATGGATCCAGTGTTCAGAAATTGCGGGCCCATCTAGGCCATTCAAATCTTTCTCTCTCGCTTCCCTTTCAAAGTTCAGGGCAACAGCAGTTGTGGATACAGCCAGAGGCGTAACTAGGGTGGACCATGAGGACAACCTGCCCTGGGTGGGTGCTATGCCAAGGGGGATGAATTGCCCCTCAGGCTCCACCCTAGTTATGGAGGAGACACTGACCACTTTGCATCCCTATGCCTTCTCCTTCAAAGTGAAGCCTCCACAGGAGAAGGAACATGAGGCACAAAGCCATCGCAGTGAGCACCCACTCCACTGAGGAGAACTCAGAAGTGACTGCCTTGCACTGCACGCGGTGCAAGGCAGTCACTTTCAGGTTATCTCCAGAGGACGTACTGGTGGCTTCAAGCCCCATTCCTTCTCCTGTGGAGAATTCCCTCTTGAAGGGGGCACACCCTCAAAGGGAAGCCTCCACAGGACAAGGAATGGGGCATGAAGGCGTCAGCATCCCTCCTTCAGGAAGAACCTAGAAGTTACATCATGATGTTATGTGACATCATGATAACACTGCCTTGGGTGCCAGCACAGTGATTACATCTCTGGATACAGCTGTGGAAATAGTGGACATGGGGAGATGATCCTCCCTCCCTTCCCTCTCTAGCAGGCTCATTATGAGGACTAGGAAGAAAAACCCAAGGGACCATTGGGGAAAAAAAAACAACTTTCCAAGGGCCACTGGCAATTTCTTGAAGGCATTCATAAAACAGGTCTACACACATTTTGCTATCTGGAAAGTTAGATCTATTCTTTAATACATTTGGGGTGCTGAATCCAAAAATGCAATGGTTTTGCCTGACTGGCTCTAGTTTTGGGGGCATGACATAGCCACCTTCTATGCTGCTTCAGGCAGCTTCCTTATGAGGAAGCCATGGTATCAACTTCCTCACGAGGAAGCTGCCTGAATAAGGCAGCTATGTCACACCCCCAAAACTAGAGCCAATAGAGCAAAACTGACACCGTTTTTGGATTCAGCACCCCAAAAATATTCTAAATTTGTTCAAACATCCTTAGAAACTTAATAAAGTGTTGCTTTTTTGTAGGCCTGTGTAATGAGCATATCAGAGAGAGAGGGAGAGAGGGAGAGAGAGAGAGAGAGAGAGAGAAGATCTTCCAATTAACTCCTAAACCTGGCCAGAACATCCATATCTGACTTCTGACTCCTCAGTGATCCTCCAAGCTACCTGCTGGGGCTACCAGCCCTTAGTGATTGCTGCTGCTACTCACATAATCATCTTCTACTTTTTCAGTCATCTTTTGACCCTTGCGTTCCAGATCAGTCCCCCATCACCATACCCATGACCTTAATTAAATCCAACAGGTATATCTCAACATCAGCTCTCATTTTAAGAGTAAAACACCCCACTCGTGCAAGTTTGCCGCGGTGCCTCTAAAGTAATGGGGCTTTCATAAATGTAATTTTGGGTAGGGCCAACTACTGCAACCCAGTTGCAGTGACTGGTGAAATTTCACTGAAGATTGACTGGAACTGTTGTGCCTGAAACGAAGTCATGACTTTCAAGACAAGCCATTAGGCAAACAATGTCCTTTATGCAGACAGGCACTCTCAAGCTCCAGGGGAGTCTATATTTCAGCTTTAGTCCATCTTGCTCTTTTAAATCTGAGTTATTTAACTACCTGTCTACAGTTTGAACTGAAGGACTGGCCATCTCATCTTTATCCAGCTCCTTTCTTGTATTGCAGAGACTTTACTGCCCTCCTTCTCTAAGGACTCTCTTATCAGGATCCACATCCCATCTCCTTTTACAATCAATCTCTCTCACCCCAACATACTATCAGATGGAAGAATCTACAGAACCAATTGTTTCAATTGTCTTGCCAAAGAACCTTTGGTAGGATTTCCAGATCTTGATGCAGAAAGGATTCCACTAGACATTGGATTAACTACCTGTTAACACGACATGTTGGTGGGGGTGGAGAACAGCCATGTGAGCCATTTCTGCAATTCATTTATGCATGTGTCTACCCTATTCACATGTGGATGTGAATAGGTGGGATACGTGAACAGGTGAATAGGTCAGAGATGTGGGTTGAGATAGGAGTCTATTTTTGACATTAAAAAGGAGTGTATGGGTGAGGAAAGCTAATCTTCTACGTTCCACCTTTGTTGTTGAGTCATTAAGTCGTGTCCGACTCTTTGTGACCCCTTGGACCACAGCACGCCAGGCTCCCCTGTCTACCACTAACTTCCAGAGTGTGCCCAAATTCATGTTCATTGCCTCCTTAACACTATCTAACCAACTCATCCTCTGCTATCCCCTTCTCCTTCCGCTTTCAGTTTTACCCAGCATCAGGGTCTTTTCTAGAGTCATCCCATCTCATGAGATGACCAAAATATTTAAGCTTCAGCTTCATCATCTGTACTTCAAATGAACAGTCAGGGTTGATTTCCTGTAGGATTGACTGATTTGATCTCCTTGCAGTTCAGGGGACTCTCAAAAGTCTTCTCCAACACCATAATTCAAAAGTATCTATTCTTCGGTGCTCATCCCTCCTTATGGTTCAGCTATCACAGCCATACATGACTAACTTTCCACCTTACTGGATATCCCGATCACCCAATTCAAGGGTGATCAGAGTTTGTTTAGCCTGGCCTGGAACACAAGAGTCTCCTCCCAGTGGGGGAGTGGAAGAGGGCTAGAGCTGGGGGCTATGGGGGGCCTAAAAGGCCTTTTAAAAAAAGGCACAATACCCTGCCCTCTTCCTCCTTTGCACATAGGCGCCGTGGGAACACCTACCTGCCCACCCTAAAGGCAGTCCGAGTTTTACCCGTCGCCTTTCGGGGCCGGGTAGGAATTTTTTGCTGCCTGCCAAGATTGGCCAAGCAATTATTTCGCCTACCCCAGACTGTCATGGGCTGGGGGTTGTCCCCTGCCTTCAAGCTGCCATTGGTCATTTTAAGAAGGCAGGTGGTGCGAGTTAGGAGGCGTGAAGTGGACTTCGGGCATGCACCTTTAGGCGGCAGAGGCAGGGCAGAACCCAATTTCAGTCCTCAGGGGCTCGGTGGCACAAAGATGTAGACTTGGCCAGGACCATGGGGTCCACCTCAGAGGCTCAGCAGCTCGAGGTGGCACAGCCCACAGTCCAGTTGCCTTCCCCTTAAGGGACAGACATGGATGAGCTGCACCGCCCAACAACGGGGCGTGACTTGGAGTTGGGTGCATGCCCGCCTGGGGGCAGATGTGTTTCTGGTACCGCCCAGAGGTCCCGCCTCTGCACCACAGGGGGCTTCACTGCCTCGGATGCTGTGGGTCTCAGCCTCCTCTTCTGTTGCAACTGCTAAATAAAGTGGCCCTTTCTCCCATGCCTGTTGTCTCGAGTGTTCATTGGATGGTGCAAAAACAAATATTGCTTCACCTCACTTCCAGTACACCCTGCAGTATCAGAGCTGAGATGGGGAAAAATGCTTTGAACAATGAAGCTCATCCTATGCATGTCTATTCAGAAGTAAGTCCCATTATAGTCAACAGGGCTTACTTGCAGGTAAGTATGGCAGGTAAATCGCAGCCTGAGTTGTTGCAAGGGGAGGGGCATAAGGGTCTCTTTTCTCTTGCTAGCTTCTCTAATGCAAGTGTTCCTTTTCATGTGTAGACTCACCCTCACTCCCATATGAATAGGGTAGGTCCCTGCATATGTAGCTTCTCCAACACATCTAGACTGGTCCCAGGAGCTGCACCAAAATTAAAATCCCTGCCCCCTCCCACTTCTGCAGAGCACGGTGAAGGCTACGTTCTCCAGAGATATAGAGGTATCTCCTAGAGGTATACAGAGATATAGAGGTATCTCATAGAGATATACAAGCAATATTATAAGACTATGGGCGCAATCCTAACCCCTTATGTCAGTGCTTTCCAGGGCAATGCAGCTCTGAGGTAAGGGAAGAAACATTCCCTTTCTTTGAGGAGCCCTCTGTGGGTGACACCCAACTGCAGGATGCAGCACATGTCCCATTGGCTGGAAAGTACTGGAATAAGGGGTTAGGATTGTGCCCTATGACATTTGTAGCCAATGACCCTTGGCTTGAAAGAAGCAACTTCGTCTATGGACAACTTTGATCCTTTTCTGATGGCGAGCTGAACAAGGGAAAGGAATACTTAAAAATAGAGGTCTTAACTTGCTGTGATGTGATGTAATAGTAAGTTCGTTTGAAGTCAAGCAAGAGTTAGACATTATGGTAATTACTGCAACAGCAAAAGAGTTCGCATCACTTAATAGTCTCCTTCAAACATCAGATAAGGGTGAATAGATCATATGGGTGACAAATCATAAGGGATTTCAAGGATACAGGAAAACTGGAAACAGTCCCAGTTCTTAGACAGTCCCAAATCTTAGAACTTGAATGCTGAAGAGGTCTTAAATATACCCTAACTCAGTGGTTCTCAAACTGTGTGTCTGAGACTCACCAGTGGCTAATGACCCAATTTTTGATGGTTCTTGAAACTGATAGGGCAGATTTGGCTTTGTGCACCAAGAGTTAAACTGGGGGAGGAGTACTGTTGCTCAATCACCATCATAGCCACACCATTTATTAATCAGGTAGCATTTATATATCAGGCAGCAGGATTTAGGGATTTTAAAAATTCAGAGAACCACTGTCCAAACGCTTTATTGAGGTAGGGTCTTCTTCAGGTAGGATCTGAGTTCTATTTTACAAAAACATGGTGCAGAATCAATTACATTACATTTATCTACCACCTTCTTCTGTGGTGGAACAAGCAGCAGTTTCCAATCCAGGCATCTAATTTCCAGTCAGGCACCCACCTGTCCCAGACCCTCTTAGTATCAAAAAGATGATTGCATCAGGTGCCCTCAGAGTTAGTGTGTGAACCAGCTTCCATGAAGAGCAGGGTATTCCTGAAGAGTGGTTCAATGCCTGCTTCACAGTCCTATCCTGGGTGGGGTGGGTGCATCGGTGCCAAAATGGCAACCACTTTATCCTGCATCACTGCCAAGGCCACTGGAGATCTCCTCCTGGGAAGGGGACTTTCATCCCCTTCCCCCAAGGAAAGCCCCAGGCCCCACAATGGGTCTTCTTAAGTCTGCACCAGATATTTTGCTCCCCTCCCAGGCTGGAACACCTCCCTCCACCCTGAAAACTTGCACCACTACCCAGCAGTGCAACTTATCTGTGTGCTCCCATGGCATCCTCTGCTCCCTCCTCACAGGGTGCCATAAACATGCTTTATAGCACATTTATGACACCCAGCACTAGCGCTGGAGGCCCTTTGAATTGGGGCCTTAATCCCTGCCACATGATGATCATGTGACATCATCACTTGCAGAGTGGAGAAACCATCCGGTGGAATCAAGCCATGTACCGAACTCCTGAATGTGAAGCAGCTGCCATAGGGATATTATTTCAAGCAGCATTCACAAGGTTCACGAGGCCATAAAATGATAGATTTGGAAAGATGCCAATGGATCATCTCGTCCACAGATCTATGATTGCAAATAGCCTAACATATGTACACACATATTTATGTTATTGCCTTACAAAAGTTTGTAATGAAGGCCTAGAGATGCAAAGAATATTAGAACAAACAAAGCAAGTGAAGTTTATGTGAATAACCGAGAAAGGATTGAGTTCTTATGTTCATCTTTAAAGCCTCAATCCTGAGTACCACCTAAATCCTGAGATTTGTCAAATGTCACCTCAACTCAGGCCATGAAGCTCAAGGGATTCAAACCCAGGGCTTCCCAGTTGAAGCCCAACACTTTAACCACTACAGCACACTGGCTCCCATGTTCCTTTGCACCTTATGATAAACAGCAACAGCATGTGCTTCCATAGACATAAGCTTTATCATTGGTCCTTAAAGCTATAATAGTGGATCTTTGCAGCAGTTTCAATTCTTTCCACTGAGCTCCCAAAAGATCCACAGAGATGTAGGAAATACCACAGGTTATCTATTCCGATCCCCTTCCAGATGGCAGGATACCCTGTAGCAAAACCATCTCTCCACAGCCTTTTCATGAAATTCTCCAAGGGAGGAGATTTCACAACCTCCCTAGGCAAGTTGTTCCAGTTCTGAACTGCTGTTAAACATCTGGGAATTGCTTTCCTCTCATTTAACCTAGATTTGCCTCCTGTCTGGCAATAAGGCAAATGCGATGGAAACTGTACTGCAAATAGAGAAGTTAAGTTGGAAAGAGGACAAACTGTGAGAATGGAAGCAACAAGGATGATTAGAAACAGGGTTGTGATGCTAACCTTGAGTGCCCCACTTACTGCTATTCTTCAAAACCTAAAACTAGGCATGCTATCATCTTCTGGCTAGAAATATAGCTTGTTTTGAGTTACAAAATCAGCTTAAGAATATGCAAAACATGAAGGTCAGTAATGGTATCCTTTGCACCAAAATAGTTTACTATACATAGTGATATTTTTGCACCAAAATAGTTTACTATACATAGCGATATTTTTTAAAATGTAATTCTCTCTAGTTTTTAGACCAGCAGTTACCAAGCTCGCGACTACTGTGTTGCGCTAAAGCAGTTCCTATTTGGACCAGTGCTTATCGTTCTGCTACGCAGCTACGCAGAAGAAGCCCCTCCATCTTTGTCATGAGACAGTCTGGGCAGTCACATCTGTAGCCCACTGTCCCAACAGGTTTTGCACCTGGATGTCCGGGTAGACATGACTGCTGAGATGGTTGCGAAATGAAGATGGAGGGGCTTTCAGTGAGCAGCACATGGGAACAGTAAGCGCTGCTCACAGTGGGAAGGAATTGAGGATCATGCTGGATCTGGTCAGTGGGCTGTGGTTTGGCAGGTGCTGTTTTAGACCAAACCATATTTCCCAAGAATCTGATGCAAATTAATCCTGATGACAGGTTTTTCTTTGGTTCTCCTTATCTTCTTCCCAGTGGGTTTGTGTTTTGATTATTTTCCTCTCTGTCCTGTGATTATCTTGTATGTCCCACAGCCGAATTTTGCTGATGTTTTTCTGCTAGTGCTTCAAATAATTGTGATATTTATTTTTTAAAAACCCCCTTACTTTGGTTACTTTCATCTAACTTTTCTTTAAGAGAGAAAAGCTACAGTATTGTAGTAGGCTATGAATATCATTTAATATGCTATTCACTTCTGTTTCCAGATCATTAATGAGGATGTGAAAGATGACATGATGTAACACTCATTCAATCAACATCCTACTGGCCATCTCCACCTAGCTGGGTACTTTGCTTTTTATCATTTATGGTCTTTTCCCGTTTTCAATCAACATGACAATGTTCTAAGGTCCACAGCGATTAAAATTTGTTTTACAGGAAAGGCTTCATTATTTTCTCTTTCAAATGCTTTATGCAGATCGGAATTTATTATCACGCTTCCTCTCCCTTCATTGATTCATCTTGTAAGATTCGGAGGAGGAGAGAGAGACAGCGGAAAAGCAATCAGGTTCATCTGGCAAGTTTTGTCACTTCTGAGCAAAACATGGATGAATTTATTGCAACCTGTACTAAGTCCCAAAGAAATAATTATACCTGTGTGCTTGCTAAAATAGTCTCAGGCCTTACTCTGACCTGGAAGTAAGTTCCACTAAACTCAATGAGGTTTACTGCTGAGTAGACATGCATAGGATTGCAGTCAGTTATAAAACCAAGGTCAGTATCAGGAGCCAGCCAGATCAGATCAGATACTGGATGAGGGCCCAAGGGCCCCTGGAGCCCATCCACTCAAATCCTCAGTGTAGGAGCAAAAGGAGATGATGTGGGGATAAAGCCCATGCAGCAACTTAATTTATGTTGAGCTCTATTCCTTTAAATAGGGCAGAATGAAGACACTGCAGCAGTGAATCCAAGGAGAGAGCGCCTAGCCCCCACGGGTCCTCCACAGAGCATTCCCCTCTTTGGCTTTTTCTACCCAGAACTGGATTGTCTGATTTGCTGCCGAGAATTGTGAAGCTGACAACTCTGCCTGCTCTTGGTATTTCCAGCTGCCAACCCAGCCTTCAGAAGGCCTGGGCTGGGGGAATGGGGGCCTCCAAGGTTTGGCTGCATCCACAGCAAAGGAAGTCAGAAATAAAAACATGTGGCACTGTTGAACTTCTGCCATTCATGCAGTTGTGACCAGCACAGGAACTGTGCCTGAAAAAAAGTTGGCAACCCTGTCTGTGCTAGATTTTTCTGGAAGTCGCAGCAGACGTCTATGATTAATAATAGAAGTTCAAGTCTCTGACTCTCAAATTTTTCATTTCCTGGTTGTGTGTGGCTTAGGGACCTGAAGGTAGCTCTCTCCTAAGGCTTAGGTTGCATGCATTGCATCACCCTCCTCTGGTGTATATCAGGCTTCCCTTAGAAAAACTGGAGTAAGCAGTAATCACTCTCTCTGACAGCAAGAAAGACAACTAGCCTGTTCCTGTTAAACCACTCTCAGTGCTATTTAGGAAGTTAAAGATATTCGCTCTTAAACATGGAAAATCACATCCAGTTCCAGTGCATTTTTGCTTAGGAACAAGCATGAAGTCAAGTCTACATTTTTCTTGTATCAGAATGGCTTTATGAAAGTTCATCTTGGTTTATTAAAATATGCATATCTCACCTATCTTTCAAGTTATGGGACTCCCCAAGGCAGCAAACAGCCAACATTAATACAATAAGGACTGTATCAGACCATATTAATAAATTATAAATACAGGTGCCAAAAGCAACTGAGCAGAGGAGAACAACTAGCAGGGCCACAGTGCCCCATCCAAAGTGCCCCATTCTCTGAGCGGAGGAGGGCTGTGCGGAGGGCTGAGCGGAGATACTTCCCTTAATTTTACGATGCTTTTTGCCTGCTGCAATGTTGGGACTAGCATTCTGGCAAATTAAGGTTGGAGGTAAAAGGAGAGGAAGCCAGTGACAAACTTAGGCTGGTGGTGATGACCCTCCCAAGATTTCCAGGTGGCTGCCCTGTATCTAGAGTGACAGGTGGCAGCAAGAACTGACTACATGCTGCTTGTCTTCTTGGTAACGTGTTGCCATGAAGTCAACCAAAGGGAGAGTAATGCTTCTGGTGTGTACTTCTGGTTCTTTCTGGGAAGAAAAAAAAGAAAGGGAAGCTTCTAACTGCTGGGATGCCCAGGAGCACAGTAATCACTAAGAACTTGAAATAGTTCTTAGCACTAGCAAAGGAAACGAAAGCAAGTCGGAACTTTTCTGGGAAACTCCTCTCCTAGTGCCTTCAAATCTGAGTCAAAAACAATTGAACTTTTGGCTCAGCCTTAGTGCTGTGCAGTTTGTTCACCAGGGCATCTGAGGCTGTCTCAATTTCAGAACCAGATCAGAAACCATTTGAGAAAAATCTAGGTCAGTGGTTTCCAAACTCTTTGAAGGCCTTAGACTGTAGCCTGATTTATGAATGCCAAGGGTGTGACTATAATGGTGATTGGGCAGCTATGTTCCCCCCAAGTAGCAGCATGTTTAACCCTTGATGCACATAGTCTAATCTGTCCTGTTATTTTCGTGAACCACCCAAAATGGTCTTACGATTGTTAGTTTCACAACTAAAAAAAATTGGGTCACAACCCATTGGTAAGCCCCAGACCAACAGTTTGGGAACCACTGATCTAGATTTGGTATCATTCAGAAATAGCTAGAGTTGTTCTGTCACCACATGCTTGAGTATCTTGCCCAGTAATCAAATATTTGAAACAAGCTGGTTATTGTCCAAAACAGTGGGCTTCAAGGAAGGTATTTCCGTCTAGAGTAGTGATTTTCAACCTTTTTCATCTCACAGCATACTGATAAGGCACTAAAATTGTCAAGGCACACCATCAGGGTTTTGTCCATTGACG
Organism: Tiliqua scincoides; assembly: GCF_035046505.1. Lineage (NCBI taxonomy): Eukaryota > Metazoa > Chordata > Lepidosauria > Squamata > Scincidae > Tiliqua > Tiliqua scincoides. The sequence continues at coordinate 31,161,162 of NC_089824.1, read as the reverse complement.
AGGCACACCAAGCTGCCAGTGGAGGCTCACATCCCCCATTGGCCCTATTAAAAAATTACCTTCCCCCAAATTCCTGTGGCACACCTGTGAACTACTCATGACACACCAATGTACCACAGTTCAGTGGTTGAAAATGTCTGTACAGAGCTTACCATAATCTGGTATAGAGCTTACCATGTTAAATTTACCAGAATTTCATGTTCATTACCATTGCACCAGTCCAGACATTCCATCTTTGTTTTCTCTGATTAACCAGGAATGGCAAAATTTAAGTACACATGATCATTTTCACATTCTCAAATTGTGCAAGCCGGAAAGTACTCATAACAGCAGGACCTGCAAAGGCGAAGAACACATATGGCTGAATGTAGAACTCACATTGGGAAAGATGCACAAAGTTGACATTTTATTCACAAAGCATTTTGCAAGCTAGTGGGTTTGGGTTGACACTGAAAATTTGAAAAGGCAAAATTCACATCAAATTTCAGAGTTTCTCTAAAAGCAAAACATATTTTTCAAGGGAAGCCTAATGAATTTCTATAATGCATGTGAAATTTATCAGGGTTGTTTCTCCCCATCCCAGCAACACCACTGCAGGGGTATATCTAAGGTGTGGCAAGCCAGGTCATTTGCCCTGGACACCACTGAAGGGGGGGCATTGGGCATGGACTATTCAGGCAGGAAACATTGATAGCAGCACACCCCCTGGTAGTGCACCCCTCCCCAACCATGGAGCTCTGGGTGGTTCCCTGCATTTCCTCAGATGGGGTGCACTTGTTGCCTGCAGATGGGTCCACCCATCCTCCTGAGGGTCCATTTGGCTCTGAAATGGAGCCCTTCCAGGAGGGGGGTGTAGTGCACAGAAATGGTGGCAATGTGGTGGTGCAGGGGAGATTATGTTGCTATGTCACCACACTGCCCTGCCCCAGGCACCATTAGGTCTCGGGATGTGACTGCACCACTGAGAAAGCCTACCCTATCTGCAAGGTCCAGAATGTTAAAAATGGTTCACCACTGAGAATAGCTCTATGGGCCAGCACTTTACAGATCGGTGGAAGAAAAGGAAGAGCAGGCCACAGAATAGGCCCTAAAGAGGGCTCTATTCCATGACTGGTCACACGATTTTTCCTCTTGTAGTGCTCTAGCCATATATCTGCTGTTTCATCATCCTAAGCTTCCTGCAGTTCAGTCTAAAGTTCACCCTAAATGCAAACTAATTTTGTCCAGAGCATGCCTGCAGATATTGTTTACTTGGCATTTACTAGATGAACCCTCTAAATAATCTAGATCTGGGGACAGATTCATCAAAAGGTCATATTTACTTTCTCAGCAAGGCATCACAATTCTTCCATCTCATTTCCCCCTTTTGTCGTTAAGCAACAGCTTTCTGAGAACATGTTTCTTGCATGAAAAAAAAAAAAATTATTCTGAATCAGGTATAACAAATCAAGCTTTCTCAGCATGTGTAGCATCCATCAGTCGGAGAAAAGCATGATAATATGCCATGTCTTAACTACCTGGAGTTGCCAACCAACTGGTTTTGGAATGGAATGGCTAGTTTTTGGCTTTCTGGACAAGATGCCAGGTGAGGATGTTGGCTTTCCAAAGCGAATAAGTCCTTGGAAAGGAGGGTTCCCCCTTCTGATTCTCCATGAATCTTCTTTTTTTTTAATCTGCATTGCAGATTCTTCCATACAGACGAGAGAGAGGTTGTGCAACAAATGTGCACACATGGTATCACACAGGCAATATTTAAAATAGCCTCCTGTCCATCCCAATCCTAAAAAAGGATCTGTAATGGGAGATTTGGATGGCTTCCTCAACTAATTGGTCCCAGCCAGCATTCCACTGTAGGATGGACATCATGTAGAGATGTCGTGGGAGAGGAAGGGTCAAAGACACAAGAGAAGAAGGAGATATTTCAACTACATGGTTCACATTGGTGAACCTGTAGCAGTCATCACCTGGTGTCCTGTGCCAACGATCCCACTGACATCTCATGACCTCTGTGCCAACTATGCTATTAACCTCTCCTACTGATCTCTCATGACTGGGGTTATGGCTGGTGGCAGGAGGGCTCTTGTAGCAATAAAACTGACCACAGACTGTACTCTCACCTTTTCTATGGCAATGATGGGTTAATCAGACTAGTGACCCTTTGGTCAATTTTACAGGCCTTGCTTGGGGAGCCCCCAACCTCTAAGGCAGTGTTTTTCAAACTGTGGGTTGGGACACATTAGGCGGGTCACAAGCCAATTTCAGGTGGATTGCATAGCACCTAGCTCAGCTGCCGTTGAAAACAAAGAGCTGAAAATACAGGGTACAGAGCTGCTGAGCAGGACAGGCTCCCAGTGGGAGAGACGCATGGTGCTTTGCTCTAAATAGGTGGAAAGATGGAACACTGGAAAGCGGGGAGGTCTCTGTGGTTGGAGAAGAATTCAAGTGTGTTCTGTTCTGAGTTCTGAGTTGGAATGTTTGAATTCTGAGCTATGCAAAATAACAGCATGAACATACTGTGTAAAGGAACCTTCGGCTGCTTGTGGCTTAGGTTTGAAGCCTAAATCAATGATGTCACTTCCAACCATGACATCACTTCCAGGTGAATGACATCACTTGGGGGGGGGGGGGTCCCACCAGATTGTTCTTCTACAAAGTGTATCACAGTGCTAAAACATCTGTGAACCACTGATCTAAGGTTAGGAAAGTAATGAGGGATTCTAAAAGAGAATTCATATCACAATGAGTATAAGAGCCCAGGTTCTTATGCCATAACAAAGGTTGAGATATCTTGTTCTTCCTCCACAGAATCCTAGCAAACTACTTGGGAGGAAACTAAACAAAAGTGCTCCTTTAATAATAAAAGCCTCCAAGAGAAGCCATGGCTACAGAAGCACCCCAAACCTCACACTTGATCCTTCAGGGGAGCATAACACATAAGAAGAGCCCTGCTGGATCAGGCCAAAGGCCCATCTAGCCCAGCCTCTTGTATCTCACAGTGGCCCACCAAATGCCCGCGGGAGCACACAAAACAACAGACACAATCTGTGTTGCAGTGCCCTCCCCTGCATCTGGCAATCAGAGGCTGCCTGCCTCTAAAACCAAGAAAATACCACCCAGGTCAGGTTGAAGACCTAATTCCAGACCAGATCCAATTAACAGCATTTCCACCTTGTTTGGATTAAGTTTCAACTTGTTTTCCCCCATCCAATCTGTACAGCTGTTCAGCACTGTTAAGCAACCCATCAGCCATGTATTGTTTTATCATATTTTTGCAATGTCTGATCTATTCTTCAATCCTGGCTGAAACATTACTTTGATATTTTTGGTACTTGTGATAAGATTTCCAGTGGCACAATCTCAAAGTGAGACATAAACCACATTCAGCAAATGGAATACATCTCTTTGATTTGAACCTCTAGTCCAGTGTTTCCCAAACTGTGGACCATGATGAATGGGTCATGAAACCAACAAGCTGATAGCTGACAAGGAAAATGTATTGAGCGATATGGAAAATAAAACTGAGCCACATTTGTGTATTTACTCATGAGTAGGTGACCATGACTTAATCCACATCGAAGGGAAAGCTGAGAGGAATGCAACACCACCAGAATGGTCTCAGTCTGATGAACGTAGGCCCCTGAAAACACTTGAGAAGGAAGTCCCTCCCTCCAAACTGACAGGAAAAATGTACTGACAGGAAAAATGTCCCTATGGAAAGCGAAACTGAGTCTCACATGCATGTTCACTTGCAAGTAGGCAAACATGCCTCAGCTCCTATGGAAGGCCAGGTGAATTGGAATGCAGGGCCTCCAGAATGGTCCCAATCTGATGAACATGGAGCTCAACAAATGCTCCAGAAGGCGGATCTTCACCATAGTAAAAAGAATAAAAACAGGCTGAGCAGCTTTTTTTTTTTAAGTCTTATAAAGCTAGGTGGGTTCTGATAAAGTGCCATTTTAAAAAGTGGGTCCCAGTGTTAAAAAGTTTGGGAACCACTGCTCTAATCAACACAGCTGCAATTTTATCTTCAGAATCTACCAAGAGGTGGAATCATGGCAGACCCAAAGCCACATTTACTGGTTATGTTGTCCAAGAACCATTCCAGTCTTCATCAGTTTTGCTTTGGTCTCCCCGTAATAAGATCTTCAACCAATTTTTTTTTTTAAAGGCTCTGAATATCTCAATTATATCCTTTTATAAAAGTTCCGAGCAGGAAGTGAACACTATACAAGACATTCTCTGAACTCCAGTCATAATCTGGTTGCAGGTTGTAATACAAAACACGGCCATATGAAGCATTTGATTACCAATGATAAAATCTCACTGGTTTCCCTTGTATATAAAATCAATAGTGCAACACATTAAACACGCTAACCCTCAGTTCAGGCTTTTTAAATCGGAATGTGGAAAATGATGAAGATTTTCTCTCCTGCTTTCGACTTTAATTGGATGGTCTTTTTCATTTACTTGATAAATGGTTGAAGGCCACAAGTGCATTAAATTGGATTAATTTTGATTTAAACTAGTTTAATCTCATTGGTGTCAATGTGTCTACACTGAATTAAGTTCAGTCAAGCTGATCCAACATGGGCCATCCTTGGGCAGAAAGAGGTTCAGGAAAATAGTTTCAGTAACAGGTTCAGCCTTAAAGATTGGTTCTGACACACATACTAAACGGTATTGTACAGCTGCAAAAACTTACTGCCAGGTCCCAGGAGTGTACTTGAACTATCATGTAAACAATTAATGTCCAGTCCGAAAACTTCAATTACTTATATGAAAATTGAGATGTTGACGTCAGACACCTTCCTCACTGTACAGGAGAATGCAAGGCCACCAGAATGGACCCCGCCCAATGAATGTGGAGCTCAACATACTCTCCAGAAGGCAACCTCCCACCATAGTAAAAAAGATAAAAACAAAGGCTGAGCAGCTGGTAAGGTAACTAAAAAAAGTTACCTGGCTGGTAACTAAAAAAAGTCTCGTAAAGCTAGGTGAATCCCAACAGAATATTGTTTTAAAAAGCGGATCCTGGTGCTAAAAAGTTTAGGAATCACTGGTTTAGAGAGAGAAAAAAGAGGTTTCCTCAGGAAAGAGGAGTTTGCTTGTGACAGTTTCTGAGGATTATCCTAACAACATGTTGTGGCCTGCATTTTTACAGGGCCACTTATAAGAATACTTATTGGAAGACAATAGTTGATTATTAGCTGATGGAGTCAGTTAGCTGATGCAGGCAAACAGCCTCGATAGACAACCATATTCTTGATAATGTCCAGTTTCTTTACAATTACTGGGATGAAATCTGTAAACCGCTTGCTTACTCAGCTAAATGTCATTTACTTGCACAATCATCTCACCCACTCGCTACTTCTATTTTTCAGCAGAATGTGTACCATCCCTTGGGAAATGTTCCAACGTCAAATCCCACCTTGTTGTCTTATCTCTCTCCACAGTGGTGGCACCTCATTAGGAGAATTCTGCTCCTGAAATCATCATTTGACATCAGGGCCTCAATGGGGTCTTATTATTATTAGAGACACTATCTCATCTTCTTTGATAACCTGCCTTTATTCTTGCTCAGTTACCTTCCTCATTAACTGGGAAAAGATGGAGGTGTCTTCAGCCTCTTCCTCAAGATACAACTGATTAAAAAGTAGTCATCAAAACAGAATTCCATGGCCAGATCCAGCCGCCCGTAATTTATCCTTACTTGCTGTGTGTTTGCTCAAAGATAATAACTTATTCCAGTAATTTCTTCCAGAAGCTTAAGTAATAGGGTTTTTTTGCCCCTCAGGCTTCCAGATTGATTAATTCTTCCCAATAAGTCCCATATGGTTTTCCTCTGGGTTCTTTTTTTTTTTCCTCCAAAGGCTGTGTTGTGTCCGCGGATCAACTAGATAATTTACACTGACTGCTCTGAATTGTATCTGGAGTTCAGACAGAGCTTCTCTCATAGGGGGCAAAGGGGAAGTTTGAGTTAAGGAATCAGACCTGAAAAGGGCAACTAAGGGCCATATCCTATTCAACTTTCTAGCACTTATGCAGCGATACCACTGGGGCGTGGTCTGCAAACTGCAGTAGGGGGGACAGTCATAGAGGCCTCCTCAAGGTAAGGGATTGTTTGTTCCCTTACCTTAGGGTTGCATTGCTGCTGAATTAGTGCTGGAAAGTTGGATAGGATTAGGCTCTTAGGCCCCCCGATCCAAACGAGGCCTTGTGCTGCTGGAACTGCCGTTCCAGCAGTGCAAGGCCCTTTTACAGCGGTGTGAAAGTTTGGCTGCCGTCAGGAGCTTTCAAGCCACTGCCACAAACAGGAAGTAGCACATAGAGGAGTGACTCTTGAATCATCCATTGGAACCGGTAAATTGGTGGTAGAGACATGGACGGAAAGGGAGAGGCCAGGGGTAGTTTTGAGGTGGATCAAGGGATGACAGGGGGTGGATCTTGGAAGCAGCAGCATGTGTCAGAGCCTATCCTCTCTTTCCCAGGTTGCCCAGTCTCTTTTCTCTCCTTAGACTTACACCAGCAAAATTGCTGGTGCAGGTCCAAGAAGGCCTGTAGAGGTGGAGAGGGCAGCCTCCTCTGGCTGTCTAATCGCTCCCAACACTGGGGGCCCTCACCATTCTGCCCCGCAACAACCATTCATGGCACCTGACCTTCGCATAGCTTCACGCCAGGGAACCACTTCATCCAGGAAATCAGGGCACAGGCAGCGGAAGCAGCTCCCTGCCGCATGGGTTTGCAAAGACTGGGTGTGACGAATGGTGGATGAGGGATGGAATGGTAAGGCCTTGCCACAGCTATGCCATGCCCTGCCCTGAGTGAAAATCCCTGTGCTCTAGCAGGCTATGGTATGGCGACAGCTGGTCTAGACAGAGCCTCAGTCTAATCCAGGAGGGTTCTTCTTGTGTGCTTGAGAAGACTTTTCGAATGTCTTCTCAAGCATTCGAAGACTGTTCGAATGTCCAGCAAAACGCCTGGGCAATGCAGTGAAGAAACACTCAAACCTTAACTCAAACTCTTGTGTCAACATATCCCATTGCTAGATCTATATTATTTCCAGACATTGCAAAAACGCCTCCTCATAGATTGTGTAGCATGGTTTCTTGGGCGCATCCTTTAACTGGATGCTTCTGAACTGAACAACTCTCTCTTCCCTCACTGCATGAAGCATCTTAATGCCACAAACCAGGGACAGCTTAAGAACTCCCAACACCTGAGGTGGAAGAGGATCGGCAGCACCTAATGCTGCCTACCCCTCACTGGCAGCATGTTAGTCATGTTTGTCACTCTGCTTCCACTCTCTGGATTCAAAAAGGAACAGTGAATGAAAGAGAAGGAGGAAGTGTAGAGAAGAGAATAATGGCCTAGAAAGTCTCTGATGCTCTAGCACACAATCCTCCGCCTCTACGCTTCCTCTTCCATTCTGTCCGCCTCATTCTTTTCCAATCCAGGGAATGGCAGGACAGTAGCAGCAGAGATGAGCAAGTAGACATAGGCAGGTACCCGGCCCCCCCAGTTTTCTGTCTGAGGCAACTGCCTCAGTTTGCTTCATGGATAGGCTGACCATGCTACAACCAGCAAGATTCAGTTCAGAGGGGAGAACTGAACGGCCTGTTTCCCATTAGGCTTCATTGGTACAGAAACACTGAAACTGTCTTTGCTTCCAAATCTATTCAAGCTTCAGTCATTCAGGTTTATATTAATTCAGTATTTCAGTTTGTAGAAAAACATCCGTAAGGAAGCTGCTTCTTTTCCTCCGGTTCGCAGGACCCATGCACAAATCTCGGCCAAAAAAAGGACACAAAAATCCAGGAATTGTTGTGGTAAAAACGAGAGGAAAAGCAAATCCAACAGCTTTTATTTTCATTCCTCTGCAGAAAAGTTCACCATATTCAAGACTCTGTCAATTCCAAACTTCTATTTTAAATATAGATATACTTAATTTGAAGTACATAAGAGTACATCCATGGAAGATCATATGTCTACTCATAACCAAAGTGTGGAACCTCATCCTTCATAACATTCTCAGTGGAGGGTTAATAGCCTCCTTCCTCAAAATAAGGAAAAGCCAGAATGTATTTTGAAGCAAACAACACAGGGGAAATTTCTCTCACCCGCAACAAGAAACCATGAAACTGGTACCAAGAAGCTATATAATAGCATATTCAAATCACAGGAGGAAAAGAAATGTCAAAACAAAGTAAATTATACAAGACACTAAAACCAATAATCCAGAGATTCTATGCAATTCCTTCCGGGGGGGGGGGGAGCTGTGGGAGAGGCAAGCAATTCTCCAAAGCCACCTTTGCTGTTCCATAAAAACACAAAGCATCCATAACTCTTTATTTCAAAAACAAATCATTCTAAAGGGCATGTATGAGTAGGAGGAAGGCAGAGAATCAAATGGGGGAAATGCTTGATATATTTGTTTCAAAGATCAGTAACTCTCCACAAAAAGGCCATAAATCAGAGAAAGTGACTGTCTGTACATCCCATTGAAATCAATGCAACTTAAATCGGCCATTTATTTCAATAGGAGTCTAGCATGGCTCTCTGGATTGGGGCCAAATTCTGCCATCTTGTGTAAGTTCCACTGATATTCACCGACTGTATCTTTGGCTGACCAGAGCTACCATCTACATCCACCACCACTGCAGCTGGGCCACACTTCCCAACAGCAAGAGCTTCAGAGGACTGACTGGAAATTTCTATACTGCCTCTCCCTTGCTTTCTAATTTGTTCTAATGAGATTCGGGAGATTGCAGGATATGTAATCCTTAAAAAGGTGGGCACAAAGGAAAGGACTGTGACACAGACAAGAAAATATGGATGAACAACCTGAAAGGAGCAACTTGGCCACTTTTCATACTTGTTTTTGTAAAAAGGCAATTTTCATATTCTTTATTATTATCATTACCCTTTGGCCTGTGCCCTGGTGCAGAAGAGAAGCCAGATCTCCATCTCTGAACCTGGAACCACTCCATCTCTGAACTGAGGAATAAAGCTCATGCATATATGTGCAACCCAATGCAGACCCTGTCTACCTGCATTGCTCTCCTTTCAGTGGCTTATTCATCCTTGACTCCATTTTGATACAACTAGTCATCCAGAAATGCACAACTAGAAGCCTTTCTCCTACACAGGTCACAATTAACTTATAGCCTTCACTGCAACAAGATCTTGTGAAGGCTACCAGTTCAGATGGCTGTCAAAGGGATTCCACCAGTACATTCAAGGCTTCATGTCTCACAGTCTATTAGATGTGACAGCTAAACAGTTAACTCAAATGAGAATTAAATGGAACCATCATATTCATATCTGTGCAAGATGCAGGGATGGGAACTGGAGTCAGATGACATGAGTCATGAAAATCAAAATTTTCCACTGACTCATAGAGACTTGAGTCACCTGCGCTGATGACTTGGGCATTGACTTGAGTCTGAGACCACTTGACTCAGCACTGTCCCTACACATGCACACTGGAGTCTGTGTCTGGTGTGCTTGCTTACTGTGTCTGGTGTGCTTGCTCCCTGCCAGGAGGCAGGGAAGGGTTAATGGTTTCTTTTTGCATTGGGCAGGAGGCAAGAGTGGGCTCACTTACCCATCTCTAAAGGAAATCTAAAGGTCATTGGATGAAGGATGGGTGGTCTGATTTGTTTCTTTGGATGAGGTAGGGCAGAAGGAGGGGTCCAAGGGGGTTCTTGCCTTAGGATTTTCCTGGAGAAGCCCAAGGAGGGGGAGGAGGCGGCAAGGAAGCTGAGGAGGAGGTTTGTAGTGATCACACTTTCCAGTGCATGGCTCTGTTGTTACTTGGGAGGAGTAAGCCTCATTGACTGACCAGTGCAAATGGAACTACTTCTGAATAGAGCTGCAAAGGATTGGGTTGTTCTGGTAAACCTCACAGCTGCTGCACGTAACCCTCCTCCCTCTTGCCGCTTCTGTCTCCTCTCTCAAGCAGTCCATCCCACTTCCTCCCGCCTTGTTTACTGATGGGATGGGACAACAGGGGAGTGGTTAAAGAGAACTCCGATACACACACACACATACCCTGGCACTAGCTCTTTTTTCTCCCACGCCTGACATATGTATCAAAAAGATTCCTGACTCGAGTCTTTTCAAGTCGCGAAAACGTTCTGGGCATCTTGGAAAGTGCCCCCGTTGGGACTCGTTTTTGAGTCAAGTCACGAGGGGAAGAGACTCGTGACATGACTCGATTCAAGCTGCACCTGACTTGCCCATCCCTGGTGAGATGCACATACCTCTGAAAATTAGTTGTTTGGGGACAATCAGTGGAGAAAGGCTGGTGTCCCTATATGACATTTCAGATAGCACAGAAAAAAAATGGGGGACCAGATGGATCTTTGATCCATATTATGATATTGTGCTATTTTATCAATTAAGTTGGTTGATAATTATCAATTATTTTTTACCACTAGAGGGCACTATTTGGATTTTCTGTCTCAATCATTAAGGTGTATTGGGCCATCTCTAGGTGCATGTGAAGCCCAGGCTCTGGATTATGTTATTGTACTTATTTATTTACAGTTCTCCATAAATGTATGGCATTAGTGCTGCTGTGATGGCTGAACTCTTCTTTTTTATTCATAAAAAATCAATGGTTTCCTTTTACATTGCTACAGCATCTATCTACAATATTCTCTTTGTATACAGAAATCCAAGTAGCTCGAAAGCCTCAGCTCGCTAAACAAGACTTTTTAACCATAAATCATCCCTACTGCAAAAAAAGGCTTGCATTTACCATTAACTTCCTTGACGTCTAATTACCCTTTCAGGGAACTCCAGTCTCAAGGGAGACTGATAGATGCTATTCTTTTTAGAACACACTGTTGCAGAATTCTCTTCTGAGATATAATGCAGGCAATCAGGTGACTTTCTGAAATGAACCATGGACAGTGTTCAGGCTTTTTTATTTTGAATTGTGTTCGTTCTTGTGCTGTTAATGGAATATGCCAGCTAGTCTAAATAAGTGATAAAGTGCGACTCAGCCAATCCTTGAGTTTGCCCAAGGTATCAGATTGGTTGGAGGTGCCAGCCTCTACCTGCCCACCCACCTCCTTAGAGGAGGAAAGATGGGTGGGTGGGCAGAGACTGTCATCTCCAAACAATCTGATACCTTGGGCAAACTTATGGATAGGCTAAGGCCCACTTTATAACTTATAACTTCCTGGGTTTGAAAAGGAAGAGGGGAATGGGATGGAACAGGACATGTGGAAGAGATGGTCTAGCCCACCACTCTGTTCTCCACACTTCCTAGTCCACTCATAGAATCATAGAGTTGGGAGGGGTCTTCAAGGCTCTCTATTGCAACACCCTGCTTGAAGCAGGAAAATCTTTCCTAGAGCATCTCCAAAAGAGGTCCATCAAGCTTCTGCTTGGTGATCTCCCACGAGGGAGACCCCACAACTCCCCCTGGTAATCTGTCCCACTGACAAACCACTTTTAGGGCACAATCCTAACTGAGGCTTGCACTGAGTGAAGCAAGTGCTCCCCATGAGAACATAGTCTCCAAGCACAAGGAGTGAACAACGTCAAATGCACATTCTTCCATTATTCTTAACACATCTCCAGGTAGGACTGTTTTGAGGCTGCTGAAATGCTGGAGCAGTGAGTCATAATAAGGTAAAAAGGCCCTGGTGATCTGGAATCTCCTCAAAGCAGTGCAGAATATTTTGACAAATATTGCCTTGACTTAGAGATTACTTCCTCAGATGCACACCTTTCCTCAGTTGCAGGACATGCATGATCATAGCCTCAGATTAAAAAAAAGCTGCGTATAACATGTATCTCAAACATGTATTCTTCTAGGCCAGGGGTGTCCAAGCATTTTGGCAGGAGGGTCACATCATCTCTCTGACACTGTGTTGGGGGCTGGAACAAAAAGAATTAATTTACAGTTAAAAGTTGAATAAATTTACATAAATGAATTTATTAGAGATGGAACTTATATGAATGAATGAAGGTCTTGCAGTAGCTCAAGGCCTATAAAAGGTCAGCCTTTCCTTCACTGCTACTGCTGCATCACAGATGTGGAACAGCAAGTAGTGGAGGGAGACGGTGAAGGTATTCCCTTGGCCTAAAGAATCACTCATCACTATACAGGGCAACTTAGGGAGTGACAGTGTGCTTCTTGAGGGACCAAGGGACCTTAGCAGATGTCCAAGATGTCCTTTATACATCTGAAGAAATCTGTAAACATTTTGACAGTATGTGGAATTCTCTCTCTGGTTTTAGGTGACTTTTTGTGATGCCTGGGATGATCTAGTTTGGTATCCTTGAATCACCTCTCCCCTTGCAAAGTATAAATGCAGCCCTGGCTCCCTTCCAGTGTTTGGAAGCATTGTTTTTCATCAGCTGCTTTGCTTTCGAGGTCCTTTAGACCTCTCTGTGGAGAGATACCATCTCGCTCTGGTGATTTACACCACTGACGTTGCTTGCTCTCGGTTCGCTGCTCTCACTTAGACACAGTGTTCTGATTTCTTTGCCAGTAGTGCTCCTTAATAGCCATTAAAACCATCACCAGATGGAAATTCTTCCTTCATCCTGAAGAGGAACAGAAACACTGGGAATGCACATTTCTATTCAGCAGATTAGCTTTGATAATTTCGCCTTTAACAATACGCGTGATGAAACAGATTCTGAACTTCACAGCGTGCCTCCTCTAATAGCTTGCTGCGTTGTAGCCAGTCCATAAGTTCATGGCAACATTGGAAGCTTTACAGTAATTGGGATACCTTAAGGCTTTGGAGTGCCTGAGCTTTGCCTTATCCTGTCTCAATAGGCACTATTTCTGCCCATTTTCTTGCCATGCGTAGTATCACAACAGTGCCTATAATGATGGCAGCTGTTTCCAGTGCAGCAGTAACGAATACGCCCCACCGTGCCAGTTTGATGCCTCAAATTGGTGCTCCCTGCTGATGCTACAACACAAGGGCCACCAGGTTTTTCTAGAACAGCAGGGTTATTGTACTATATGCTTGTTTGTGTGCATCCCGGATCTTAGGATGAGGTTGTTAGGGATCCTCCAAACCAGGTGGGACACATCAAAGATTTTTTTCCCCCCTCCTATGCTATTCTCTATCTTGGAAAAGGAAAAACAAACCTGTCCCAGATGTTCTTGTAGAGACAGTGCTGCAAAAGGAAGCCCTGTTCAAATGAATCCATCTTGAAATGAAACTTCCATGGCCTATTTGGTTGAATTTGTTCTAGAGCTGAGCTTCCAAGTGCATGTTTGTTCACATTAGAAGAAACCAGAGATGTTTGACGCCTCTGTACAACAACAGTATTAAATGCTCTCTGGTGGGGCTAAGGCGTGACTTGGCTTCATCTGTGCAATTAGCTGCACAATGCATGGCTTGTGTAAAGTTAATAAATGAGTTGATTCAATGCTGATGAGTGAAGGAACACTTTCAGCACAGATATGGATGGCTGTGAATTTCACTGATATTTTCCTAATTTGAATCCCTAATTAGGCAAACTAGTATCAGAGCTAATTAGCTGCTATTAATGAAGAACTACCTGTAGACCTTGGGATAACCCTTTCAGATATTCTGTAATCATGGACAGTCTCATGCCTTTTTAAAAAAAGTTTATAAAATCAAAAAACCTTAAAAATACAAAGTTTTAAAGAACTTTGCATATTTGTAATTGTTGTTTAAAAAACAATTAGTTTAGTTGTGTCTTTGCTGATGGATTTTGAGATAAGAAATTGTGATTCCACTTTTGATCAGTAAAGTGCTCAGCAAGGGTTATTTCTTGAATCCTGACCATCCCAAAATGTGCCTGGCAGCACAATCCTATGCATGTCTACTCAGAAGCAAGTCCCATTGTGCTCAATGAGGTTTACTCCCATGAAAGTGTGCATAGGATTGCAGCCTGGGTCAGTGAAGGAGCCAGGCAGCAGCCACGTTGTACATTTCAGTCCCTCTTAAGAAACTACAGGTATGCATCACATTCTCTGATCCCTGTTGTTATGCGATTAGGTTGTTAAGTGAACATTCAGCCCAATCTAGTTCTTGGTTGTGTAAACAGACATTCCCTGGCCATGCAGGCTACTGGAGATCAATTGCCTTTTCTTTGCATTGAGAGCCTTTTTGTTGTGTAAACAGACACTCTGCTGCAGGCTATGGGAGACCTGACTACCTCATTAAGAGCCTCTTTGTTGTGCTTTGACCACCGTTGTGTATGCAGTCTGTCGTTAAGCAGGGGGTCATTAAGCGACACATGCCTGTACTTCAGGGAGTGCACTAAAATGTGTGTATAAAACACCCTGCATAGTCCAAACAAGATGATCTTTGTCCAACCACTAAAGAATTCCCTCTGTTGTTAGTGCTATGTTATTTACTTTTATTTATTTACAAATTGATACCCTGCTTTATCTCCCTCTTAGGCATTCAAAACCTCTTGGGCATTTAACTCAAAGGGTCCTTCCCTGCCACCACAGAGCCATTTGCACTACTCTTTCTGTTGCTGTGATCAACCTCCCATTTCAAATGATGCTCCTCACTTTCTCCTCCTCCCGTTGGCTCCTTCTTCTCTGCCTTCACATTTTGGCTTGCAGGCTGCATCTCTGAGGTTTCCTTTCACCTTTCTGCTTCCTTCACTGACAGCTTACTCCATATCAACCATGTTCTTTTGGCTGTCCCTTTCCTTTTGTGATTGCACCATGTTCCCACAGCAAATGTGAATTACGTTTGCATTCCTTTCTTGCTCTTAGGACATTATCATCTTTCCTGTCATATTTTTGCTCCATTTCTCTTTTCTTTTTCTTTTCTTTTTCTTATTATTCACTGCTTATCAACTTGCAGCTCTCCTTGCTCTGCCCTGTTAATCCAACTCTTATTGTCCAATTTCCCCCCACTATATTCATGATTATGAGTCAACAGCTACAATCTTATACACGCTTTCCTGGGGTTTAAAAGTCTCATGGAATTTAACGGGACAACTTCTGAGTAGACATGCATAGGACCGTACTGGAAACTAAGCAGTAGATTAACAGCACAATCCTAACTACAGGTTAGGCTGGCACAAGTCCCTTGTGTTGTAAAGCATGTTTGTGCCTCCTCTGGAACAAACTGCGCCAGCGCACAGAAGTGCACTGGCACACGGAAACCGATAGGGGTTGCAGTGGCTTACCCAGGGGTAAGAGTTTCCCCTTCCCTTTGGCTGAGCCACTGTGGAGTTCTATCTCGTGCAGGATAAAGCGCAAGACTCCTGGCTTGCCTGTTCCAGTGCAAGCTAGGATTACACCCTAAACTGGTATTAGAATAAAAACCATTTACACAATGCAAAAGGCACTTTGATTAATCAGAAAACACATTTTATTTTTTAAAAATCTTTTTCTAACATGGATGCCTGCTGCAGCCTATAAATGTACCATTTTTAAAGTACCCCTTTCCCCCTTAAAAACCACTGTTTTAATACAGGTCCCTAATTGCAGATTTGGAACCCATGGTTTTAACTAACTGTGGGTTCTGAACCCGGCAGAAGCTGGACCTGAGCTCATGAATACCACCGGAGATGCTCTCTAGTGTTATCCAGGAGCCTTTCCGAGGCCCATAGAGGCTGGCTTCAGAAACCCTTCCAGAGCAGTTTAAAGGGGACTTCTGGTTTTTGGTGAAAACCAGAAATATCCTTTAAACTGCTCCAAATGGTATTCTGAGGCCCATAGAGGCCGTGTGCACCCTCTACAGACCTCAGAAAGGCTCCAAATACAAAGAAAACAAGGATCTGGTTGTGTTTGAAGTTACTGTGTGTTGGAACCCACGGATTTCATTATCCACGAGTTTCAGTATCTGCAGGGGATCTGGAAATGATCCCCTGCGGATACCAAGACACCACCTTTACCTACAAATGAATGTTTATTTGATTGGTTAACTAGTCAATTAAAACCCATTTGATTAATCAGTTAAGGATAGCTTCCACTTGTGGCATATCTAAGGTATGGCAGGGAGAGAATGTGCCCTGGATGCCACTTGAAGTGGGGCCTCAGTGAGCAGCAGCTTCCTGGCTAACTCTGGGCTTCCTCCAAGCTGCTGCCAACCTTCCAACCCAGTGCTGTGCTCAGGTACCTGAAGTGGTTTGGCAGAAGCCAAAAATCAGCTGGGAATCTGCTGGAGAAGGAACGGGGGAGGAAGGGAGGTGGCAGCCACATTGCAAAGCTGCCACCACTCTCCTCCAAACCCAGAAGTGATGTCATGGCATCACATGATGTCACAACAGGTGGCACTGTCCCAGGCTATGCCACTGACTGCCACAATTGTTCACATGCAAGTGTGTTCATGCAAGCCATCACCTCCACTCTTAGTGTAGCCTTCCCAGAAAGACATTCCTAAAGACTGAGGAACCACCAGCAATGGTGTGGGATAACAACATATTGAAAGTACCTCCACATGGTTTCTGAGAATCTCCTACCCCTGCAGTATCCTCAGCCACATCCCACAGTGTTTCTTACCTTGAGGAATGGCTTTTCAGAGGGGCTTCAGCTGGGAAAATGGGCCAGGAAAGCTGATTTGCATGGGCTATTTGCAGATGCTACCTCAACTTTCTTCAATCAACTGAAAGTCCTAGTTTAGATCTGACCTTAGCATACACAAATAAGTATGTTTGGGAATGTAAACCACAACTGATATCTGCCTTGCTTATAGCTTTGAAAAATCCAGCTGAAATCAGTGGCGATTCTTTGGGAGTGAGCTGTAGCTTGTGTTTGTTATCAGGGATCAATACGGTTTCTGCTCTCATGCTCCAATTAATAATTGGTTTGCTTGCTCCTAAGGTAGAATTCCCTACTTTAAAATGTAAACAGTCTAGAAATTGCTAAAAAAGAAATAATGCACTCTGTTGAGACCTAATTAAAAGACTCAAGTCTTAATTATGGCATATAATATCAAAACATGAAGTTTTTCACATCCTAAATGTTGGTTTTCCCTTCCGAGTGCAATATTTCATTTTGTAGGCTTGAAACATGCCAGTTTTGTTTAACAATATTAACTATTATTAAATATCATGCTAAAGTCCTGCCTGAGTCACATTATGGAATGCAGAGACTGTATCTATCTGGGGGTGGGGGGATTGAGAAGAGAGAGTGCAGTGTGGTGTGTAATTTCTTAAACTTGTCTTACATCTTTGTTGGTTTGTTTTGGACAATGTATATCCACATGTCTCCAATTCCAAGTGCAGTGCTCTGTACTTACAATGAAAAATGAGGGTTTAAAACTCTAGCAACAAATCTGAGTTCTATTCCTGTGTTTCCCAGGCTTGAGTGGGGATAACAGTGGGACAAAGAGCCAACTACATTCCCCTGAGCATCTTGGAGGACGGATAGGAAAAATAGGAAATAAACAAATACACTTATCAAAATCATCAGAGGTGGTAAAAAAATCATTTTTCAGGACTTGGATAAATGAATTATTTCATTTTTATCCTTCCTCCAGAGATGGAGGAAGGATAAAAAGCTCAGAAAGATGTACCTGGTTCTCTGTCCCCATTTAGTCCTATCAACAACAAGGCTGTGGGGTAGACTAGAATATTCTTAGCGCAGTGGTACTCAAACTTCGCAGAAGTAAAATTCCCAATATAAATCTTTGCAGGGGTGGGGAAAATGGCAATCCCCAGGATTGGGTCGCTGCAGGAAAAGGGGGGATTTTTTTTTTTAAACTTGCCTTACCTTCTGCCAGGATCCGGGGTGCGGGGAGAAAGTGAAATTTGCTATTGTGACCCGCTTCTGGTTTCCCGATCGCAACCTAGAGATGGATGATGGTCGCTACTTTCACTTCCTACAAGAGGGCTCTGCAAGGCTCCCTCCACCCCCCACCCTAGACCCTGACAGCAGGTAAGGCAAAAGCCTCCACGGTGATGCAATCCTGGGGATTGTGTCACTGCTTTCCTCCTGCCCCCACCCCTTCAAAGGAAAGGGGCAGTGGTTTTCAGGCTGGCGGGTCACGACCCACAAGTTTGAAGATCACTGTCTTAGCAGGTGTCAAATTCCACAGAGGAAGAATGCATGTGATTTATTTTTTTTTAGCCTTAAAGGTGCAAAGACTGGGAAAATTATCTTTCTGCTTTTGTTTCGGCTTCACTAAGGCCTTTCAACAACTGCCTCACCCCCCTTTGGAGGAAGATATTTTAGGCCCAAATGTACAGTGCCTGAAAACTATTTCTACACACACCAAATGTTTCACTGGTGTCTCAGACTCTGACTAACCGCGAAGCAGCTCAGGGCAACCCTAGCAGGAACCCATCATGCAATTAGTCCTCCCTCTTCCCCTGCTGACAGGATTGAGCCACAACTTGGCATATGTAGACTTGAATGGCTGAGATGTTCTTTTACCTTTTTTAATGTCCTTTCTGACAGCAACCTGCATTTTGTTTCTGCCACGCCCCCCCCCGCCCCCGCTTGTTAGTGCTGAGAAATTTAAGGCCAGGTAGCTTTGCTTGTTTGGACTGTCTATCTCCCATTGCCACAAATGAATGGTTTGGCTTTAAAAAAACAAACAAACAATAATCCATCTCTCAAGGGCAGTCATGCTGCTCGAATGTTATCAGTGATAAGAGTCAAATCAGAATAGCTAGTCATCCAGGCAGTCAATCAAGAGTACAATGAAGACTGGCATTGTGGCAATCTCATGGATATATTATCCATCTTCACATCAGTGTGAGGCTGACATAAATGCACCTTGATAGCTGCCGATTTACTCATCTCATCCTGACCGACTTCAACAGCCCAGCGGCTGCAAGACTAGCTGATTGAAATTCTCTTCTTACGGCTATATGTGCCTTGTTTTCAGACTCACATTTCCTGATGGTTTTGTACTGTCTTAAAGAATAGCTGATGGGCCAAAAGACAATAGTGACCCTACTTGACTAACAGCCCCATTGTATGCTTCCCCCCACTGATTCAGCGGTGCCAAAATGGCAACTGGTGCATCCTGCAGAAGGCACCGGCGGAGTTGTCCTCTGGGTAAAGGAATATTTGTAAACCTCTGCAGTGCAGAGCAGTTTCCTTGGTCATGTGACAGCAAATTCTCTGGTGCAGGTCTGCATGAACCCATGCCGTGAGACTGGGTCTGGGTAGGATTTTGCATCTGCCACTGCCACCGAACACACCCCCTTCCCAGACCCAACCTGCCATCCCCCTGCACCCATCACCACCCTGATTCACCCTCCCCCCTCATTGCCCCCTCATTGCCCCCTCATTCTACCCTCCTCTACCACCATTTCAACCTCTTCTCACCCTGTCCTGCCTCAGCAGGTCTTCTTGGATCTGTTGACATGCTCAGGAAGGCTCTGGCCTTCCTGTTGGCACTCGTGCAGCCTGCAACTCTATGTACTGCTTGTGACAATAAACAGGCCACACTCCTTCTGGTCGTGTAATCTCTTTAATGCCCTCAGGGTGATCAAGTGGCCATAAACCCCTGTGGTCCCTTGGCACCCGCAGGTCTCTCCAAGACCGATTGCCAAATACCTCTTAAACCACAGAGCTTCTACTCCTGGTAGCCAGGATAACTTTGGGGAACCCTTGCCTTGAGTCGTACTTCAGCTTACACCCCCTTGGGCTCAGCTTGGAAGGAGGAGTAGACTCCCGTTACGGGGTCTCCAGGGTCCACCCCTGACACACTGGATTGTCTCCCACGACCAGTCCCCGGTACTTTCTTCACTCCCAATAATCCAGTCAGTTGTAATAAGTAGGATTTATTGAATAAATGGTTAAAGCATAGTTCTACAGGCAGCACTGCATCAGTCAAAAGTTTTAGAAATTTAGAGAACACACCAATACAATACAACACCCGGCACAAATAAAACAATAACAGCTAACTCCTAACTCTAACTATCACTCACCAAAGTTTTAGCTTTTCAAAGTCCATTCTAACCCATCTTGCTGCAGTCAAGTTGGGTCACTCTTGCCAGGATGGTCCAGGATCTCAGGCCCCCTTAGCCAGAGACAAAGTGAGAATAAAGGACACTCTTCTCCCTCACCTTTATAGGTCCTCTGACCCATCCACCAATCAGAACTCGATTCTAACTGAACATTCTAGGGGTGGACGTGCCATAAGCCTTCTTATACTCATGGTGGAATCCCCCCTCCCAACCTGAGAGGTTCACAGCTGAATCCTGCTGTTAATCACCTTGGCCTTGAAGCTCACTTGGTAGCTTGGTACAATATCTGAGGGCCCTGTGAAACGGCCTCCTCCGCAGTTCTCCCAGGCCTGCACTAATTAAAGTTGGTTACAGCTGGAGCCTTGTACTTTGGCCTCTCAGCATGGCTAAAGGCAGAGCCTCTCCTAGTTCAGATGTTACCTGGTCGTTGATGTTCCCTTTTTTTTGTCACACTGCTGGAGCGCCTTTCACACTTGCTTTACAGCAGTCCTCAGCAGCAGAATGTGTGTGCTGCTATCAGCTTGGTTCATAAGAAATGACAAATATTTTTCACTCAATTCATGTTTTAGACAAGATTTGTTGGTTATTCTATATTTTCCTTTCACAATCTTTATCATCATCACCATCATTATTATCAACAGTAAATATATGCCGCTTTTCAATGAAAAGTTCACAAAGCAGTTTGCAGAGAAAATCAAATAACTAAATGGCTCCCTGTCCCAAAAGGGCTCATAATCTTAAAAGATGCCAAAGAACACCAGCACACAGGCACTAGGAAAGACACTGCTGGGGTGAAGAGGGCCAGTTATTTAACAGTCCCCCTGCTAAATAAAAGAGGAATACGCACTGCCTCTTACCCAGTTAGCAGGGGTTAATCTTGTTGCATAAGCCAGCTCCAGTCTGCGGTCTCACTTCCCAGGGTGCATTAGAGAACGCGTAAGAATGTACCTTCCAACAATTATGCCCTTGGAACATTCCAACATTCTTTGTTTCCACAGTTATATATGACAGTGGCAGTTTCTTTGTCTGCCTAGCTATTATCCCCAAAATATACTATATAATCATAGAACACTGAGGAATGCGGGGAAAAATGTACATTCTTGCTGTTTGTTATAGCAATAACAGTTTTTTGAGTATGAACACAAGATGTGCAAGGTCATTCTGATGCATCAGGCAAAACATTGAAATGATGTCCACCTCTCTATGATGTCGTACAGAATTCTCAAGCTATTGGACCTTGTAGTACCACTTCACCCCTTTCTGCCTTTCTATCAGGATCTTTATTCTTGTTCCACCACTCCGGGCCCGCTTTAAGTGTTTGTGCGCACGGGCCGTCTCCAGGAGCCCCTCCGCCAGGGCGCTGTAGATGCTACGCTTGAGGGCCTTCTCCCCCATGAAAGTGCCCTTTCATGAAAACACTCAGTCTCTGGCCGTTCTGAATTAGCCACATCAGTAGTGAGCTACAGCTGCACATCACCGCAGCCCACCACTATGAAATGATGGACATTTGGTAAAAGAAAAAAAGGAAAGATAGCTGGCAGTGACTGCCTGAGGAACACCTCAGCACCACCATCTACTTACCCACCCATGCTCTCACACCATTGCTCCATTTGTCCCACAATATGCTTGCTAGCTTAGGGCTCAGTCTCACTCACTCTTTTTCTCCTGGTGGCACCAGCAGTGGTTATGGTGCTGGGACACCCAGGCCAAACATCTATGGAAAAGGGGAAGAGGGACAATGGTGGGCGAAGGCAGGTAGAAAAGGAGAATCACCAGGAAAAGGAAGGTCTCTTGCCCTTAGCCCGGAAATGTTGCTCTGGCTCTTCATTCAACTAAGAACCATGCGTATGGTGGTGGGGGGCAGGACACATTTTCATACATGCACGTGGGAACAAAGACAGACTTGCTAAAATGGACTTTGTAGCATCTATCTCTATCACCTAAAAAAAAAGACACTGATGCTTTCCATAGGCTTGAAATCCCTTACCATGCAGATCATATACATCAAATTTATGCTAAGTTTCTGAATTAATTCAAAGGACCTGTGAGCCTACTGAAAATGAAATCCTTTGCAATCTCCCTGGAATGTGTTGCTTTGCATCTACTGTAAATGCTGTTTTGCTTGGTGTTTACTATGCTGTTCATTGCCGTATCTAAAGCTAACCTTCTTATTTGGCAGGGGTGTGTGAGTTAAAACAGTGAGTTAATAAACCCTTTAAGCATTTCGAGAGCATTATGTGCTATATGGAGTGAAACTGGTTTTACCCAATCTTTGTGCATAGGGGCTGGCTTTAGCAAATTTTCATTTCTCATATTAATGGTGCAAATCATCTGATTATATTGAATAAGGAGGATATTAAAGTTAAAGACAGAGTCCAAGCCCTGGAATTGAAACTACTCAGAGCAGAAACACCACTTATTCTTTGAGGATCACCACTATTATCTATAATGTGTGACACATACGGGCAAGAGAAAATGCTGCCTTCATTTATTAATAGAATCTAGTCCTCAGGCATGGACTTCTGACTATACAGAGCTCAGGCATGAGTAGACCTCCCATTCATTCCAGTGGAAGCGATAGCTTTACACACACATCCCTTTGGGCTGATTTCTTGATACACTGAACTCCTTCATTCTGAATGGATATGTTCATACCCCTGGGAGCTGGAGATAAGAATAGGCACTCAGTTTGGCTGTACTTGTCGTAAGAGGCGACTAAACAGCCACCGGGTAGATGGGACTCGTCAGCCTGGGAAGGCAGCTCATCTAAGAGAAGGAAAACTCTGATCCCAAACCTCCACTGTCTTGTGGCTACATCCAGTTAAGGAAAAGGCTTCAGGAGTCAACCTCGAGGCAAAATACGGAGCCGGAGTCCCTGAGGCAGTTCATGGCTGAACACAGTCACGTTCTGGCAACTCCTGCGACACCGCTGGAACCAACCATATTGGCCTCTGCCTTTCCATTGGACCATTTCAGTGACATGGAGAGGGGGAATTTGCTGCATGGGTAACAGCCTATCCTCCATACCTACTTTACCCAGGCTTCGCGCACTGGAGAGGACACTTTGTTCCAGAACCACCATTCAGAACGTGACACCATAGTCTTCCGAGACTGAAGGATGCCAACAACAATGTTTATTCAAAGCTGGTATGATATAATTGCGAGAGTGTTGGTTTTAAGACTATGAATACTTTGATTTGATATACCACACAGGTCATGAAGCTTAACTGGATGACCAGGAGCCAGTATCTCTCTCTCAGCCTAACCTATCACAATGTTGTTGTGAGGATAAAATGCCAGGATGGCACAGTGATTCAGGATTTGAACTGAGACCTGGAAGATCCAGGTTCAAATCCTGCTCAGCTATGAAGCTTCCTGGGTGACCTTGGGTCTCTCTCTCTCTCTCTCTCTCTCTCTCTCTCTCTCTCTCTCTCAGCCTCACCTTCCTCACAGGATTGTTGTGAGGGCAAGAGGAAGGGAGAAACCATGTACATCACTCTAAGCTCCTTGGAGGAAGGAGTTCCTCATCTTCATTCTGTATAAGAGGATTTCTTACAGTGCAATCCAATACTGTACAATATCGGCGATTAAATCCGATCGGTGCTTGGAGCTCAGTACAACAGTGGGGAGGCTTACAGAAGGGGCTGTAAGGAGACTACAGGAGCCTCCAGGAGACTTTGTGACTCTCCCAGTTATGCTTATATGGCCCTGGGTCCCCACAGCGCCATGATTGCTGCTGTGCCATTAAGATACAAATACTCTGCTCCTGCTCTGTCCCTGTAACAACTAACAGGGTTCTCAACTCCCTCGGAGGAATTTGAAAACCACTGGGATATAAGATAGAAACCATAGGACTCAATCCCTTTGGAATTAGTGTTCCATCAGCCAAAGTTGTTTTACAGCAGCCAAGCCACTGCTGTGCACTGCTGGTCACTGCCGCAAATGGAGAGAGGCACAGTGCCCACAGCAGCGGTTCCTGAAAATTCAAGGTCAAGTCTATCAATACATCCTGATCACAATGGCTACATGCTACTTCCGAGATCAGCAGCAGCATGTTTCTGATTGTCAGTTGCAAACAAGAAATGCCAGGAGAAGGGTATGCCTTCCCTTCCTGCTTGTGGGCTTTTCAGGTTGGTCTTAGAGAGAAACAGAACTCTAGAAGTGGTGCATTGATAAATTTGAAGTGCAAGAGGTCATCATGACACACACTCCATAGTTAATGCTGCACCAGGACTATCAGTGGCAGACCTCCCCTCAAGGCACCCTGGGGCACAGCTCCATGAAGCTGCCCCCCCCCGTGAAGCTGCCCCTCCCCACTCACCTGGACCAACACAGAGCCTCACGCGACTCCAGGACCAACGGGAGAAGCTGTCTGAGGCTTCCCTGCAGTCTTAAAATGTGCTTCTGGAAAACTGGAAGCACAGTTTCTGACCATGTCGGGAGCCTCAATAAAGCTTCCCGCACGGTCCTGGAGTCGCACGAGTTCCACGCCCTGGGCATTTGCCCTGTTCATCTAATGGGAGGTCCGCTGCTAAGGACTATACAACAACAACAAAAATCAACTTTAAATGTCATCATTAGAGTGCTTCATTATGCCACTTATTCCTACTTTGAAATTTATGATATTTAATTTCAAGACCAAACTCATTTCATCCTGAACTCTCAGAATGGGCCATAATAGTTTAAACCAAACATATAAAAATTGGGAAAGATGGTGGCCTATATCAGGAATGTCAAACATAAGGCCCGGGGGCCAGATGCGGCCCTCGGAAGCTTTTTATCTGGCCCTCAGGCTCCCAGCTGCTGAGCAGTGCTGAGATGTTAACGATATAAGGACAGCCCACATGAAAATTGGGAAAATTGGGAAAATTGAAATATGATCTAGATTTGTGTATTTTCTCTTCTGTCATTTGCAGCTAATGAGTTCCTAAGTGAGAAAAGGTGCTTATTTTTGGTTATGACCTGTTTAATGACATCATTTCCTGCCTAATGACATCACTTCTGGCCCTCAGCAGGCACCATGAATGCTGTTCGGCCCTTGGTATGAAATGAGTTTGACACCCCTGGCCTTTGTTATCAGATGTCCCTAGGCAAATTTCTCATAAGAACATAAGAACAGCCCAACTGGATCAGGCCATAGGCCCATCCAGTCCAGCTTCCTGTATCTCACAGTGGCCCACCAAATACCCCAGGAAGCACACCAGATAATAAGAGACCTCATTCTGGTGCCCTCCCTTGCATCTGGCATTCTGATACATAGCCCATTTCTAGAATCAGGAGGTTGCGCATACGCATCATGGCTTGTAATCCGTAATGGATTTTTCCTCCAGAAACTTGTCCAGTCCCCTTTTAAAGGCGTCCAGGCCAGATGCTATCACCACATCCTGTGGCAAGGAGTTCCACAGACCAACCACACGCTGAGTAAAGAACGCTCAGTTTGCATCTTGCTGAGCCTGATGTTTCATCTCAGCTAAGGCCCTTTGAAAAACATTTCAAAAGCAGTGCCTCAGTGCTCCTGCTGATTACCTCTCTACTCTTGCTTAGGGAAAGTCCAGGAGTCCCCCTTCCACCAACCGTACCCCTGGATGCTGGATGAGTATTTGGCCTGATACAGCAGGGATTGTCCTAGGTTCATATTCTGTGTATGGTTAGGCTTACCAGATACAAACAAGAACAGAGTGGCTATACCTTTAACCATTTTAAGGAAGAAAGAATTTTGGCAGGTGCAGCTTTTTAAACCCTTCCATGTTGAGCAGTACCTGCCAAAATCCCTCTTCTATACCATGGTTAAAGGTATAGGCACTCTGTCCCCATTTGTATCTGTTAACTATATACATGCTACAGTTTCCTTCCTTGCAAGCAGGGGAGCTCTGCCCATGCACAGTATTGATTGTGCCTTCAGAGTCACTGGTGTTGGGATATACTTAAATAGATCCCTGGCAGAATTAGAATAAATTCACATATTTATTTTGATAGACAAAGGTATATCACCTTCCAGTATGGCTTCTAGCATGCCCTGAACTGATAAGAGGCCATGATTCATGATGACTCATCAAGTGATTGATGGTCCCAGTTTCAGTCAATTAGGTGATAATTGTGACACTGATCGCTTAATGGGTGAGCCATTGCATATAAAGCAATGCACCATCTCAATCCTTTATTCTTGGAGCAGTCCCTATATCCAGATTCCTAAGTGAGTAGTAGATTTGCAGATGTGTAACCCAATTCTCAGTAAAACAAGGAACTGGGATCCAAAGGACATAAATTTACATTCAAATACTGCACTTTGAAAACTGGGATGTAGATTCAGTTGAAAATATTAGATTGGCTTGGATGTTTACATAACTCACAGTTCAATTTATGTGTCACTGACATAGGTTTTTTTAATTATTATTTATGAATTAACTGATGCCACATGGCATCAGCTCTTGTGTCAGCACTGTAATCCAGTTGTGAACAGTTTATTGGTTACAGACTGTACAAGTCCCCCTTATTGTGAATGACTGCCATTTTGTCATAAGTAAGCTTCATGAGATTTGTGTTCAGGTCCCTTAAGGCTATGATTCATTATGGGTCTGTCATTAATATTTTTTTTAAATATAAGCATATACCCCAATCTCTGCTGGAATTCTCATTTGCCTCGCAATCATAAACAGAAGTAAAGTAACTTCTTAAAATATACACAGTTTGGAAATGTTTGAATAATACATGGATAATTATGCCTAAGGATTAGTTTACCTGAACCACTAACCCATTTCAAATGCTGGATATTATCAAGAACCACCAGAAATAATGACAGGCCCTCCAGCAGCACCCATAAATCATTATAATATAATGTAGAGTTGTAATTAGATATGAAGCTCATGTGAATGATCTATTATAAGACAGGAGCACTTTATTTTTCAAAAATAAGTATTTCTTTATATCTTTGAGTGACATATATAGACAAGGTGGGGTTCAGGTCATGGAAGTTGTAAAATGAACATATTACTTTAAAAATATAAGAAGAGCCCTGTGGATCAGGCCAAAGGCCCATCTAGTCCAGCTTCATGTATCTCACAGTGGCCCACCAAATGCTTCAGGGAGCACATAAGACAAGACACATCCTGCATCCTGGTACCCTCCCCTGCATCAGGCATTCTGAGATAACCCACTTCTAAAATCAGGAGGTTTCACACACCTATCATGACTTGCAACCCATGATGAACTTTTCCTCCAGAACCTTTTTTTTGCTAATGAGTTGAGATGCTTTAAATGAAACTGTTGGGTAATCTGAAATGCTAAGTGCCTGCTGAAAAGATTTAACCATTTCTCCTATCCTATATAGGATTGAGATATTGTTTGTTAAACTCAAATGTAAAGAACATCAGCTCTCTGACACTATGTCAGGGGGATAAAAAGGGGGATAAAATGAATTAATTTACATCTACAGCTTTCCTTCAACTTAAATCAGGTATGCTCCCCTACTTGTTATGGAATTTTTCCTTCCTTTGCTAACGGCCATTCTTATTTTCAGCTTCTTGTGAACCCCTTCGAGAGGAGGGCTTTCATGTTAGCCCGGCTTAACATCTTCCCCTCCGTAGTGTTGAATGGCCGTTATTCTCGGGTTCCCTTTGATCTAAGGCAGGGGTGCTCACACTTTTTTGGCTCGAGAGCTACTTTGAAACCCAGCAAGGCCTGGAGATCTACCAGAGTTTTTTTTACAATGTTTGCGCCATCATAACATATAACATTTATGTGTACAATGTATGTTGGTGTACCTTGAGCCCCACTGAGTATAACAGGACTTACTCCTGAGTAGACATGCCTACGATTAGGCTGTGAGGCTACAATCCTAGCCACACTTACCTGGGAGTAAGCCCCATTGAGTACAATGGGCCTTACTCCCAGCATTTCCTCCCAGAGGCACTTGAAGGGGGGTTGGCACTCCGCGATCTACTCATTTTGCCTCACGATCTACCGGTAGATCACGATCCACCTATTGAGCACCCCTGATCTAAGGCATTGTAATTGGTGTGGTATAGAGCCTGATTCCGTCACCCATTTTCTTTGCTTTTGCCCAGCATTGAGTAAACTTCATTGTTCTATCTTGGGCCCTGTTCTCTCTCGTTATTCTGGCCCCCCCACCTTTTTGTTGCGTTCCTCTTACACGACTTTTCGCACGAAATTACAACTTTGGTTGCTGAGTTTCTTGCGAAAGTCCTCACCTACAATAGTTTTAGGAAGCCTTGATTGGTGTATTTGGGTGAGCATTTTCCTGTGGTTTCTGTGTATTATTTATCTGTTGTTTTGTATTTGTGCAGTTTATGTTTAAGTATGTCGCAGTAATTTTCATTATGCCATTAAAGGTTGTTGAGTTGAATTAATTTACATTTAAAATTTGAATAAATTTACATAAGTGAATATATTAAAGATGAATTTATATGAATGAATGAATGAAGGTCTTGCAATAGCTCAGGCTGGCCTTTTCTTTGCCTCTGCTACTGCATCACAGACATGAAAAAGCAAGCAGTGGAGGGAGCTCTCATCCCACAGCTCACGTGAGAGGTCAAACAGTCGCCCTCATGCTGACAGCAGTTGCATCGGGTCAGTGCACGCTCCAACAAATCTCCGGAGGGCCAGAGGCTCATTAGAGACTGGGGGTTCCCTGAGGGCCACACTGAGAGGCCTTGGGGGCCACAAGTGGCCCCAGGGCCAGGGTTTGGGCAACCCTGCTCTAGGCAGTCATTCCTGCCCAGAAATGTAGGCACAAAGCCTGCTGGGGCTACAGTGGGCTACAGACGCAACTGCCTAGAGCATCGCCAGTGTTCCAAATGTCATTTTGTTCAGTTTCTTACAGCATAATCCAGGGACAGGCAAGTCAGGCGCAGCTTGACTCGAGCCGAGTCATAAGTCTCCACCCCTGCAAATCGACTCAAAAAACGAGGTACAGCGGGGGCACTTTCCAAGTTTTCTAGAGCAGTGTTTCTCAAACTGTGGGTCGGGACCCACTAGATGGGTCGCAAGCCAATTTCAGGTGGGTCCCCATTCATTTCAATATTTTATTTTTAATATATTAGACTTGATGCTACCATGGGAGGTGACTGCATTTGGGGAGATCTGCACTTTTAACAGGCTACTATGTATATGCTTTTAATGTGATAGTTAATGGGGCTTACTCCTGGGTAAGTGTACGTAGGATTGCAGACTAGGATTGCTAAAAATTTTCCTGCTTGATGATGTCACTTCCGGTCATGAAATCACTTCCGGTAGGTCCTGACAAGATTCTCATTCTAAAAGGTGGGTCTCAGTGCTAAATGTTTGAGAACCACTGGCCTAGAATGTTTTCACAACTTGAAAAGACTTGAGTCATGAGTCCCTTTAGAAATTGAGCCGCAATTCCATGGAAAAAACAGAGCTGCTGCTGGGGTTTGGAAACTTGTCCAATCCCCTTTTAAAGGTGTCCAGGCCAGATGCCATCACCACATCCTGTGGCAAGGAGTTCCACAGACCAACCACATGCTGAGTAAAGAAATATTTTCTTTTGTCTGTTCTAACTCTTGCCCTCCCTCATCCAAAAAAACAAATCAGGCCACCCGTCTTTTGTCCAATGATCCTTCAGAGATTGGCAAGAGAAACTGCTCCCTCCTCCCCCTCCCCCTCCCCCCACTTGGATGAAAAAGCAAACATTAACTCTCCCATGTCTCCTGACTGGAACCTCCCTGCTGCTCACCCCGTCTGAATGCTGGCCCCACGAGGTCTTTCATGCTGTGAAAAGGTAATTAAGCACACCCAAACACAGATGAGCCCAAGTCTGCATGCATGAGGACTAAGTACGGAGTCAGTGGCCTCAGACTCGTGTCAATTCCGGTGAAATTCCCATAAGTGAAAAACAGTGATTTTCACAACTTGGTCACCTGACTCAACATCCCATCCCTGGTACAATCCTATGCATGACTACCCAGAAATAAACCCCACTGACTTCATTAGAGCTTACTTTCAGGTGTTTGCATACAGGACTGCAGCCCTAGGCACGGGTCTGCGGTGCCCCACAAGAAAAGAAGGCCTCTTCGGCAAAGCACAGATCTTTAATACATATTGGGCGCAACCCTAACTGGCAGTTATGCCGGCATAGGAGGCCTTGGAGTGTTGCAAACGTGCCGTAAGGCACGTTTGTGACTCCATGGGCGGGAGCTGCATCGGCACATTCAGATGCGCCGATGCGCGGAGACAGGCAGAAGCCTCTGTGGCAGCTCCCGCACCGCTTGGGTTGGCTCGCTCGAGCCAGCACAAGTGGCAAAGGTAGGTGGGGGGGCAGGGAGGGGGCGGAAGGGGCGTTTCTGGGCAGGGGCAGGAGGGTGGCCAATGGGCGGCCCCAGGGGTGGGTGTGTGAGGAGGGGAGGCATGGCTGGAACCCAGCAGTTATGCCAGATCCCAATCCCTGTCCCCAGAGAGAATGGTCTGCTCTCCTCAGACTTGCGCCACCTCCAGAGGTGGCACAGGTCCAAGGAGACCCATAGGGGCATGCAGCCCTGACCCAGGGGTAAGGGGAAGAGCTTCCCCTTGCCTCTGGCTGATCCACTGCACCCTCCTGGCTTGCCTGCTCCAGCACAGGTTAGGATTGTGCCCAAAATGTTACAAAGTTCAGGCACAAGGAACCTGCAAGAGGAAGAAAATTTTTTATAAACTCAGCAGTTCTTTAGGTTATATCCAGCGTGAGCAGTTAAAAGGCTTTCCTTTTTCCATGAGCAGAATTGTCACTATTTTAGAAAAGGTTTCTGGATCATCCAGTAATGCCATTTTTGTCTGAGGGATTCATGGATGATCCTGAAAGTGACCTGGAGTCTTAGTTGAAGGGTGTGGAGATCTTGAATCCTTGACAAGAACTTTTTATTCTCTGACTTTCTTTCCTAAAAGGAAACAGACAGAGAAGAAATGTTATTGTGGAAAAAAGTTAATTATTTGCCAATTATTATTCCTGAGGAGTGTCTGAAAGTTTCTCCACCCTGCCCTTTTTCTCACACAAGACGTAGATCCATCAGGAGCTGTAATTTTAGAAGCAACAGAACTTGTCTTATAACAACTTAAGACCTGCAGATGTTGATGTCAGCCAGGGCTTTTTGCTTGATTTATTTCCTTTTGCATTTGAGTGTTATATCTCAGGAAGGTCTCAGGAAAGTAGGGCATGTGCTTTGCATGTGGAAAATTTCAGGTTCAACCCTGGACATCTTCAGGCTGGAAAATACCCGCCTGAAATTCTGAAGAGCTGGTTCCAGTCAGCCTATCCTCCTCCGCACTGGTTAACCCTAGACTTGTTGAAGGTTGCTGATCCAACAATGAGGCCTCAGAGCTCAGCAGTGGGGAGGGGGTTGCTTCACCTATCCTCTTCTTCCATCTGTCTCTTGGCTCCTTCCTTGGGCTTGCCCCCCAGAGCAGCCCTCAAGTAGCCTTCCAGAGACCTGTCATTATTGGCCTCTCATCATCGCTGGGGTTGTGAAGGTTCAGCTGGAGTCCCTGAGATGGTGCCCAAGATGGTGGAACAAGTCTGGAAGCAGACACGTGTCTCCAACGATTCTCCATGGACAATACCAATGCCTGATGTGGAAAATTGATCCAATTCAGACTACTTTCTAAAAAACAAGAAGCATAATTGGCTGGATGTGATTACCATCACCCCTCCCCTGTCAACTGTATACTATAGGCATCTCTTCCTCTCCCTCCGGCACAGTGCAGGTGCTGCCTTCTGCTCACAAAGTGGCCACTGTCTCTTCTCCTCTTCTAGTAACCTGTCTCACTCCCACCTGCCTGCTTGTAGCTGTGCCAAGCCCCGCCTGCCCGCCCCGAGTTCACTGGCACATTATTAGCAGATAATAAGAACAGAGTCACAGATAATGAGAGATAGGTGGCAATTCTGCCCCTCGAAGATAGTGAATTCGCAAATAAAGAGAACTGACTGTACATGACCTTAGTAGAACTGCACCAGCAATTTTTATATTATAGAACTGCGGTGCATACACTGAATCCTCCCACAGCTGGGCTCATTCAATCTGACAGATCTGAGTGTGTTCGTTCTCTGCAAATGGATCAATTATATGAACATCAGACCACAAAAGCCAAGACAAGGAAACAGTAACCAGAACAGAAGTGAAGCTGCAGACGTCTTTTCGGCCTACATGAGTCACTTGCTTTTCAGTTTTCTGATCCAAGGAATACTTTAATCTGAATCCCCTGAACTGCCAACAACATGACAAATTCCGCCTCCTTTTGAAATGCCTGTAGCCCACAGTGCTGAGTCAGCAGGGCAAGAAGCAGGACTTTCTGTCAGGGACTAAAATGATGCACTGCTTGCAGGTCTGCTGACTTAGCATGAAAGAATCCCAGCAACTGCAGCTGGAAAATTTTTAAGGACTCCTCTCTTAAACACAAGAAATCAACTTCAGGCTCTTTTTTGTGATTGCACAACTGGAGAAGACTCAGGCTACTTAGAATCTCTTCACAGAAATGACTTTCAGCCCCACTGAAGTGTAGAGCAGATTTTCTATGAAATGTTGACATAGCGCCACCGCACTTCTGAAAGCTTTCTTTGTAGCTGGAGCTCTCACTGGTAGTGCGAATGGCTTGAATGCAGAAGATCTCGGGTTCAATCCCTGGCATATCCAGGCTGAGCTGGGAAAGATCTGCCTGAAACCCTGGAGAGCCGCTGCCAATTGGTACAGATAATATGGAACTGGATAGACCAGCTTCAGTATAAAGGTAGCTTCTCAACTCATGGGCAACATATTAAATCATATTTTGCAATTCACTCAGGGCTAATTGAAGCAGGCAGGCAGCCCCTTTTCCCACATACGCATCATGAAGTCATGGCACACCTAGAGGAGATTCTCCTGAGTTTTGTGAATTGGTCCCATATGATAAATGGGATCTCCCATACCTTGAAGATATGATCAAGATGTACACATTTTCTCTTCTGTCATTTGCAGTTAATGAGTTCCTAAGTGAGGGGAGAAAGTGCTTATTTTGGGTCACGGCCTGCTTAATGACATGACTTCTGGCCCTCAGCAGCCATCATGAATTCTATTCAGCCTGGTATATGAAGCATGTTTGAAACCCCTGCTATAGCTAATGGACTGCATTGTCTCTGAAGACTATCAGTCAGACATTGGCAAAGGGCAGTCTCCAGTAGGCAGGTTGCAGGGGGAACTGGGTGTAGGTCCAAGTGGGCCAGAAGCAGGTGCTTGGTCCAGAGCAGGCAGGGGCCAAACTCCAAGACAGTGACTAGGGTCAGAGGGACCAGTAGTAGTGTGCTGCCTGAGTAGCATGTTGCCTGAGCAACAACAAGAAGGCCAGAGCCTTTCCATGTGTGTCGCTGGACTGCTGGCCATCAGCCAGAGCATGTAAGCCTGCAGAGGTGTGTGTGTGTGTGGGGGGGGGAGAATGGGAGGCTCATAATCATAATTAGACATGGGTAGGGATGGGTGGTTGGGACCCAGGAAGGGGGCAGCTTCAAGTGACAGTGGAGCCTGCCGAATCCTCGTCCCCTTTCCAGACCCAATCTACCTGAGTGGATCAACTCAGACTTGCGCCAGACTTGACCTATCGTGGCTACCGGGGCTTACCCTGGGGCAAGCGAACAAGTGTTCCCTTACCCCGAGGAGACTTTCAGAGATCAAAATTCCTCCACAGGTTACAGCAGTAGCCACACTGGCGCCTCTGTATCGCTGCTTGGGGAGTTAGTTAGGATTGGGCCATAACAGTCGGAGTCCATTTCATCCAAATAATTTTACCTCAGCCTTGAATCTCCTTGTCTCTCTTCCTCTGGCTGTTTCTATTACATTTTTGTGGAGACAAATACATCAATTTTCAAATTATGCCTGTTGTATTATAACAAATTGAAGGTGGCCTCATTTTCTCTCATTTCAAATACTCTATTATTAATGAGAAATCCAGCCTAATTACATTTCCATATGCCTGAAAATGAAAAATGGCAGCCCTTTGCCAAAGATAGAGACATTTTCCAGTCAGACATTAACACTCGCATGCACGTTGTTTATTTGTTCTGGCCAGCAGCCCTTGCTCCTCCAACTCCAAAGCAAAGTTAATTTAATAATACAGGATAGAGTTTAATGCTGGAAAAGCCATCCTGTCCCATTAGGGCTCATGCACAGTCTTAAAGCTTCTCAGTCCTCTATCTGAGAACCCAGAAATCCCTTTAGTTACCAAAGGAAATGGTTTCTGGAGCCTCCCATGGGAGAGATGAAGAATTAAATATTTGCACCATGCACTTTTGAAAAGTCCTGTAAAAGCCATTCCAAGTCATTTGATAAACTTTATGGCTTTTTTTTTTTTTTTTTAAATGAGTGAACTTTTCTGTCAGAGTGATTGGCAAAAAGTGACCCTTGGTCATGTCTGCTTCCCAGAAAGAAGTCTATGAATGTTTCTAAATCTTTGTTTTCAGCTTCAGCTTCATATTAAAAAACAGACCCTATTGATCTAAAACAGGGGTGCCCAAACCCCAGCCCGCAGGCCACTTGCGGCCCGCTGCAGGTCCCCATCCGGCCCCCAGGGGTTCCCCCCCTCCAATGGACACTCGGCCCTCACCCCAGCCCACGCTGGCCCGCCGCAGGAGCTCCGCACCTTGCTTTCCCTCTTGCTGCTGCTGAGCTCAGTGGCAGCAAAGGAAAGATGAGCCCAGTGTGTGTGCAGGGCCTTTTGTAGTTGGAAGGTAACATGAGACTTGCAGGTCTCATGTTACTTCCCACTATAAAAGACCCTGCGTGCTTGCCTGTCTCTTCCTGCCTTGCCCATGGGCTGCCCTTCCCATGGGCTGGGCTCGGCTCCCCTCAGCTGGGCTAGACTCCCCTCCCCTCCTGCAACCTGAGCCAGGTCAGTGCAGGAGAGGGAGAGATCCCACACGAGGGAGGGCAGCCTAGCCCGAAACACATAGGGAGGGAGGGAGGGAGGGACGGACGGCTGGTTGGCTGGCTGGCCAGGCAGGCAGGCAGCAGCACATGCTGCCCTAGCTAGTGAGAAAGGGTGGTTAGGTGGACAGGCAGGCATGCAACTGGGCAAGCAGGCAGGCAGCCCAAGCAAATGAGGGAGGTAAGGAGGGATGGCAAGGGGGCAGGTGAGCAGGCGGGTGTGTGTGAAAGTGTGGAAGATCCCCCCTCCATTTGTGTGTGTGTGTGAATTGGATCATAAACCAGCATGAAGATCTCCCCCCCCCTTATTAGGCTGAATGAGATCATAAACTGGATTGAATCCATTCATTTTCCCTTTCTGATATATTCATTTATGTAAATTTATTCAAATTTGAAATGTAAGTTGATTTTTTTTCCAGCTCTCGACAGTGTCAGAGAGATGTTGTGGCCCTCCTGCCAAAAACTTTGAGCACCCCTGATCTAAAACATTCAAATAGGTAGCAAAATACATGACAATTCCCAGATTCCCAGTCCAAGCTCCACCTGGAGAATTATGTTCACCTGGAGAAGTTCTGCCAGATTCCCAGTCCAAGCTCCACCTGGAGAATTATGCCCACTTTTAGCTAATTAGCTCCCCTTCTTTCCTCAAAAATGACCCTGATTCTGCCCTGCAGTACTGCTGGACCCCACCAGCAGGGTAGCCTGTTTATCCTACAGAGGTCCTCTCTCCTGCCAGCAGCCTCCCACCACTACAGCAGCCCCTTGGTCCTCAGCAGGTCTTGGGCACAGCTGCCAAACACCAGTCTTAGTGTCTCCAGTAGTTTCTGCTCCAGCAGCTTCTAAAGTTCATTCACACATCAGTTCATTAGCCATCAGTTCCTTAGTCCAGCCTCCAGCTTTCCTCCTTCTGCTACCCACGCCACACTCTCCCTTCATCAGGTGCTTTTATGCCTGAGGGCCCTATTGCCTTCAATTGGCTGCAGCTGTGCAGCACACTCTGCTAGATGCCCAGGCCTTATCCTTAAAGGGGCCACTGCTGATACCACATCTACCTCCTCCCCAGATCTTCCACAATACAATAACTTAAGTCTTTTTTTTTAAAATGCTTCTGGAGATTCAGTTGTACAACCAAGGTGCGTATCTGGTGCGTACCAGATGCTTTCCAGCTATACACATCAGTGTCATTATAATTAGACTTGAAGACAATAAGTGCAAAAAATGAAGTTTCATCAGGTTACCTGTGATATTCATATCATTCAAGCAAATCTACAGTTTTGCAATTACAATCATAAAATTTAACGGAAAAGTTATTGAGCAGTTGCTTTGACTGCACAAAGGAAATCACAAAGAATGAGGCAGCTACTACTTAAAGGGACTGCAGCTCTGAAGCTTAAGAGCCCAATCCTACCCCCCCCCCACTGTGCAGATACCAAAAAAGAGCACACTGTATCCAATGGGGGGATTTAAATCTCCTTATCCCTCTGTGAGCCTCCTCCACAATGGGTCTCCTTGAACCTGTGCCAGCTCTTCTCTTTCTGTGAGGTGAGAAAGGGGGTGGAAAAGCTGTTGATGGTGGGCTTATGATCTGGCCATCCTATTGCTGCAAGATCCACCCTCTCCTGCAGCCTGCCCACCCCATTCCTCCCCCTCCCTGCCCAGTTTCTCCTCACCCCCACTGCTGCCTTACCTGTTCCAGTGGTCATAGTGCAAGCAGGGACCAGCCAGTCTTTGACCTTGCTTCTTTGGCCCTCTGATTCTCATCTATTTAATGTGATATCTGACCACCATGCTGGTTTTTTTTTTAACTATGTCTTCTGCCTCTGCCCACTTGATCCTTTTCTATTAAGTGTTGTCTAGAGAGGAGCATTATCAGACAAGAATTTTCAGAGAGGCAATAGAAATATAGAAACACTGTAGGACCCTAAACTAAAAGGAAGAGACACTTGACTTAATTGCAGCTTGAACTTCAGTGCTGAAAAATGCCAAGGCTATGGGTTTTTCTAATGCAGAAGGTGAAGTGTCAGGTTCAGTTGGTATGAAATCAAGTAGGTGGGTGCACCCCTTTAACACAGCTGACAGTTGGATAGGAGAGTGATGGATGGTTTGAGAAGTTGATTAGGATGACTAGGATTAAGGTGTTTGATTGGATATTGTACTATGAATTAGGGACTTGCCTGTATTATTTCTTCCTTTGTGGACACTCTGAGTAGTGGTTTGTCTCTTTGATGTAGGAGTTTGCTTTTAACCTTCACTTTTGTAGGTTTGAAGTCTTCTGTTTTAGGGGGAGTATGCTTTTAACCTTTGTTTGGTAGGTTTTTGCCTTCTATTTCAGGGCTTATTTTAGGTCCTCTGGGTTTACCAGGTTTTCACCTTTTCACCTTTGATTATGCCTTTCACAGATGAGAGTGAAACATCTAACTTGCATAGAATGAGGTCTAGAAACTTGGAAGCCTGTAATTACAAACAGATAGGCAAGTTTGTTTATCTCTCTTGGTCTGAGAGTACTAATTACTGAAAAGAACTTCAGGTAAAGGCTGTTAAACTGTCACAATTGAATGACAGGCTGGTAACTGCCACATCATGGAACACTCCTGCCCATGGAATGTTGTGTCGTTCTCTACAGCTCTTGTAGCTGATGTCACCCTTATTTCTAACACCTCTAAGGGTGCAATCCTATCCTACACTGGAACAGGCAAGCCAAGAGGCTTGTGCTGTATGCAGCGCAGGATAGGGGCCGTAAGCGGCTCAGCCAGAGGGAAGGAGAAGCATTTCCCCTTACCTCAGGATAAGGACCGCTGGCCCAAATGGGTCTCCTCGGGCTTGCGCCATATCTTGAGGTGGCACAAGTCTGAGAAGAGCGGAGTGACTTGAAGTCAAGGGCTGGATTGCGCCCTAACTTCTCCATATGAGTTTGGTGGACTGCATTTACTTTGCTGGACTACAGCTTGTGCAGGACTTCAAGCCACCTCCAAGTCCTTCCTCAAGATCTTCTTCAGCAAACTTATTGTGAATCCACCCAAACATACTGGGGAAGGCCTCTGTTTCTCTGTAAACATCTGTTTTGACTGCATCTATGGTGGATGTTTCTTTTCTAAATCCCATAATTGTAACTGTACAACAGATGTTTCTCCTTCAGAAAAAAAAGCTGTGTTCCTCACCCTTGTGTAACATCTGGCAAGCGCTCATTCATGCTGCAAGCACCTAAGCGACAGATGCATGGGCTCTACTGATTTAGAAAGGACGATTAGCAGAAACATTTCTGAAGTAACATCAGACCAGGAAATCTGCATTTTCCATCAGCAGAGCAAAAGTAGCAATTCCTACTGGAATCCTCTTGGAACACACTGTATCCGAGGTTTGATCAGAGTAAAGGGCATCTGTTTTTTCAATATCCTAGACAACTGCTATGATTACAGTGACTGGGGTGCAGGTATTCTAACAGGAGCCACAAAGAACTCAGTGCAAGGGCTGAATGCAAATTCTAGAAGATTGAGAAGTCAAGCAGCAGCACCAAAGCTTTACAGCACAAGCCTAGGCACGTCTACCCAGAAGTAAGTCCCACTGTGTTCAAAGGCTTTACTCCCAAGAAAGTGTGTATAGGATCACAGCCTTAAAGTACATATATGGAGGAAATAGGTCCTTCTGTTACGACTACTAACCAAACTTTGGTTAATTTCAGTAATCCCAGACAAATTTGTCCAAACTTGCACCCATGAATATTGACCATGTCCTAAATAAGATTGTACACTGTCAGTTGCACATGTCTGACAAGCTGAAGTATAAGGTGACATACACAATGTTTGTCTGAGACTGTGCAGAAGAGCGTGGCCCAGATGATTACTGGGTTGGGTCACCTGCCTTATGAAGAAAGGCTACAGCTTTTGGGTCTAGAAAAAAGACACCTGAGGGGGGGGCATGATTGAGATGTACAAAATTACAAAGGGGCTGGATAGAGGGATGATCTTTTCTCTTTCACACACCAGAACCAGGGGACATCCACTAAAATTGTCAGGAGAGTTAAAACAGATAAAAGAAAATATTTCTTTATCCAGCATGTAATTGGTCTGTGGAACTCCTTGCCACAGGTTGTGGTGATGGCATCTAGACTAGATGCCTTTAAAAGGGGACAGATTTCTAGAAGAAAAGTTCATCACGGATTACAAGCTGTGATGGGTATGTGCAGCCTCTTGGTTTTAGAAGTAGGCTACCTCAGAATGCCAGGTGCAAGGCATTCTGTGCAAGCTGTCTGTGACAGATCAGGGGAGAGATCTTGGGGTGGTGGTGGACAGGTCGATGAAAGTGTCAACCCAATGTGCAGCGGCAGTTAAGAAGGCCAATTCTATGCTTGGGATCATTAGGAAGGGTATTGAGAACAAAACGGCTAATATTATAATGCCGTTGTACAAATCTATGGTAAGGCCACACCTGGAGTATTGTGTCCAGTTCTGGTTGCCGCATCTCAAAAAAGACATAGTCACTCTCTTTTGCACCTTTTCCATTTCCACTAAGATGATTACGGGGCTGGGGCACCTTCCTTATGAGGAAAGGCTACGGCGTTTGGGCCTCTTCAGCCTAGAAAAGAGACGCCTGAGGGGGGACATGATTGAGACATACAAAATTATGCAGGGGATGGACAGAATGGATATGGAGATGCTCTTTACACTCTCACATAACACCAGAACCAGGGGACATCCACTAAAATTGAGTGTTGGGAGAACAGACAAGAGAAAGCATTTCTTTACACAGCGTGTGGTTGGTCTGTGGAACTCCTTGCCACAGGATGTGGTGACGGCATCTGGCCTGGACGCCTTTAAAAAGGGATTGGACAAGTTTCTGGAGGGAAAATCCATTACAGGGTACAAGCCATGATGTGTATGCACAACCTCCTGATTTTAGAAATGGGCTATGTCAGAATGCTGGATGCAAGGGAGGGCACCAGGATGAGGTCTCTTCTTATCTAGTGTGCTTCTTGGGGCATTTGGTGGGCCGCTGTGAGATACAGGAAGCTGGACTAGATGGCCTGATCCAGTGGGGCTGTTCTTATGTTCTTAAGGGAGTGGCAACAGGATATGGTTATTTTGTTATCTTCTGTGCTCCCTGAGGCATCTGGTGGGCCACTGTGAGATAGGGGAAGCTGGACCAGTCAGGCCTTTGGCTTGATTCAGCAGGCCAAAGGCCTGCTGTTCTTAATACTTCTGCTCTTAGTGTTTATGTCTCTTATATTATTATTTTTTATTTTATTTTATTAATTTATACCCCACCTTTTTGCCCAATGGGCAAAAATTATATATTCTTAATAATCACATGTGAATATCACCATTCATCCCATTTAAGGCATATACAATACCTTGTGGTGCTTCACTCAGTGTTCCAAAAGCAGCTGCCCTTCTGCCCAATGCTTTGCTTCAGCAAATACACATTTGGGTGCAATCCTAACCAACATTCCAGCACCAAGGGCAGTGCAACTTCGAGGTAAGGTAACAACCATTGCTCTACTTTGAGGAGGCCTCCGTGACTGCCCCCCAACTGCAGAATGTAGCATGTGCCCCACTGGCACAGCTGTGCCAGTACTGGAAAGTTGGTTAGGATTGCACCCTTTGTTACCCAAGTATATGCCATCTGCTGCTGCCTCCTCCAGCTCCCTGGGTTCAAAAAGGAAGACAGAAATGAAGCAGAAAAGGAAGTGTGGCAGAGAGGACACTCTAGCCTGGCACTCTCCTCTATTCCATGCTGCCACTCCATTCCTCTTTTCCTTTACAAACCCAGGGAGCCAAAACAGGGGAAAAAAGTGACAGATGTGGGTGGGCGGGCTGAAATTTCCAGGACCAATCTGCTACCTGAAGCAATCAACTCAATACACCTCATGGATGGGCCAGCCCGGGACATATATATCCTTTTGTGCTCCTCTTAATGCTGATCTATGCAAATGACAGATTATTTCCTTTATTTGTAGTTTTCTATTTTCCTCTTTTCAGTAAAGGAGTAGAACATCTTTAGTGCTACAGCTGTTGCTTTTGTCGAACCTGTCAGCCCCAGAATCTTTGTCCACCAGTCCTCTCTGGTTCCACTCACCCGCCTGAAATCTCACAGGTATACCACTGTTCTCCTTTCCAAAATCAATGTTGATCATTTTATTTTCTATGTCACCTTCTGAAGGTAGGAGATATTCTACAGGAAATCAATGCTCTAGAGAAAACCTCTTTCAGGATGTACAATATTTCAGTGTTCCACTTTCAAGCACATTCAAATGTGAGTGCCAAATCTATTTCAGCCAAATGGCGTCATGTCAGTACTGCTGGGACTGCATGCTGCCTTGTTGTCTGCATCAAGTGATGCATTTTCATCAGTTATATCTACCCATTAACTGTTTCCACTTTAATGGAGAAGTTTTCCCCTTTTTAGCCCTTCAAAACCAGGCATAGCGGATGCAGAGAGGGAGGGGAGAGTTATACTTGCTGTTGCTGCCCTCTGACTTCATGCACTGATTGCAAACACAAAGGCAAAGATGGAGTCAGTGGGTAAGATGATGTTCTCCTCTCTCTTACACCTTTGGTACCGCTCTCATAAGTACACTTGCTTATGGTGTTAAAGGTCTGGAAAGGGCTTCTTTTAGTCTTATGGTAATCTATTCATAGGCTGTGTTCCCTGTAAGCTGCAAGGCTGTGTGGCCACAGAGCTCCAAGCTGAGCTCTGCACTGCTTGGAGTTTGGCAACCCAGAAGTTTGGCAATGTGTGCTATCATCACATGCACACATCACATCACAGAAGGGGTCCACACATCATCCATCATGGGAGCCATTATGTCATCAATGCAGCTATATCCAGAGAGGTCTATCATGTAGAGCAGGAGTCTCCAAAGCCCAAACCGGTGGCCACATGCAGCCCTCTAGGGCAGTGGTTTTCAAACTGGTGGGTTGCGACCCACCAGTTCATGTAACACTTCCCCCGTCCCTTTAAGGGGGGTGCTTGTGCCTTACTTTACATGATGCCAGGCTGCAGGAGGTGCAGGCAGCCCTTCACAGCGCTCCCCAATGCTTGGAAACTGCAAAAGAAGCGGGCGCAAAGCACTTCCGTTTTGCAGGAGGTTCTTTGCGCCTGCTTCTTTTGCAGGTTCCAAGCATCGGGGAGCGCTGTGAAGGGCTGCCTGCACCTCCTGCTGCAGCCCAGCATCATGCAAAGTAAGGCACAAGCCCTAGCCCCTCCCACACAAGAACTTACTGAGGAAGTAAAGCTCCCTCAATGTTTGAGAAACCCTGCTCTAGGGGATTTGATCCAGCCCCCAGCAAGTGGTGGGGAAGTGTGGCCATTCCAGCCCATAGCAACTTGCTGATGAGGCAGGTACACAGAGCATTGTGCAAAGAGATTCTTCCACTGAAGAGGCTTTCCTAAAGATAGCCCCAGAAGGCTCTGCATCTGCGGGGATTCCCTTGGAAAGACAGCTCTCCTATGGGGTGGATGGATGTGTGGAGAGAGGAGGGGGGCAGGCAAACAGCAAAAGTAACTTCTGCCTGATTCTCAGTGCCGCAAATTATAACAAGTCCTTTGGAAACCTGAGACGAGTTCCAGATATATTCAGTACCCTGATCAGACTGATGGCCAATCAGTCCCATCTATCCAGCACTTACTGAGAGCATGTTCTCTTTACAAATTAGTTCTCTGATTTCTCTCAACTTATTACTCAGTTGTTCCCAAATGCTTTATCCCTGCAACACATTAATTCTCTTTTCAATACCTCCAAATAATTTCCCCTTCAAAAAAAAGTTTTTATCTAAAAATACGTCTCCTTTCACAAATTCATTCTCCCAAAATTAATTTCCCTTTTCAAAATCCATTCCCCCCTCTTCCTGTGCAATTCAATTGTGCCCTCTACTCCCCCCCCCAATCCTTTTTCAAAATCCATACCCCCTCTTCCTTCTCGATTGCAGTTATTATTTATTTATTCATTTATTTTCTGGCCCCTGATACTGTGTGAGATATAGGATGCGGCCCTCATGCCAAA
The DNA here is from genome assembly GCF_035046505.1 of Tiliqua scincoides. Classification (NCBI taxonomy): domain Eukaryota; kingdom Metazoa; phylum Chordata; class Lepidosauria; order Squamata; family Scincidae; genus Tiliqua; species Tiliqua scincoides. Next base: position 31,118,370 of record NC_089824.1, on the reverse strand, counting down.
AACTTTAGAGACCCTTGATGTAGAGCACTGGTTCTCAAACTATCTTGGAGTTTGAGTCGCAGGGTAAATCTTTGTGAGGGCAGGAAAAACGGCAGCAACACGATCGTGATTGCGCCACTACTGGGGACGAGGGGGCTTTGTTTTAACGTCCCTTACCTACTGCCAGAGTCCAGGGGCTGTGGGGAGCCCTGTGGAGCCTGATGCAGGGCTTGAAGAAAGTGGGGACTATTGTGCCTCACTTCCAGTTTTGCAACTGCAACCTGGAAGTGGGTTGCAATAGCTTTTTTTTTTTTACTTTCTACAAGCTGTGGGGAGCCCTGCAGAGGCTCCCTACACCCCCTGGGCCCCAGAGCAGGTAAGGGATGTTAAAACAAGAAAGGGACGTTTTTCCCCACAGTGGCATGAACCTGAGAATCACGTCTCTGCCTTTCCCCTGCCCCCTCCCCTTAAAGGGAAAAGGGCAAGGGTTCTCACGCTGGTGGTTGTAACCCACCAGTTTGAGAACCACTGATGGAGAGGATATGGTAGTATTTATATTTTGTAAATGATAACTCCTATTGTGTCAGACTATGTATTTTGCTTGGTTTCCCCTCACCTTGGGGATATCTTGGGCATATCTTCATTGATCTTCACAAGGCACTAGGATTTGATTAGATGGTTGTTCAGAATCTTCTTGGAACATCTCTAAGTTCTACTCCCTTTAAATTCACAGGGCCAGATAAAACATTGAGAGATACACCGCTCACCACATGAAGAGCATGTCTTTCTTATAAACATACATTTGCAAGCATGAATCTGTAAATCTGGATTTATTCATGCCACATATAAGCAAGTAAAAACAAGTGTGTCACCCTTAACTTTACAGAAACCGTTTTTATTTTAAGCATAATGGAAATCATGGGACCACCCCTGACCTAGTACCTGGTGATTGCCCAGGTCATCTAGCCCTAAATATCTGATATTTAAATCTGATACCCAGCCCTATCCACTCTTTTAAACTACCCAGGCTCTGCAATCTTAGTTCAGCAGGAAAGAAAAGTCCAGGCCAAATAAGGGAAATGAAGGTGAACCCAGGCATATGGTGGTGACGTTGCCACTTCAAAAATGGAACATGTGAATTGGGTTGCAGTGGTTTCTGTAGCTGGGTGTGTTGCCGTTTCTACATGATTTGATTGAAACAGCACATTTTGGTCTGGAAAATCAGGAACAATCACCCCTTTGGAAAAGCATCACTACAGCTTCCTTGTGTGCTCTTTGCATTTCTCTGTGAAAACTGAAGCTCAACAGGAGGCCAAAGCAGCTGTTGGCTGCCTGGAACCATTTCTGATAACTGGAAATGTGACTGTTTTTGCCATGAAATGAATCAAACAAAGTTTGAGAACATAGCCAGGACTTCCAACCCAGGTCTGGAAAATCCTCAATATTGCACTGAGCTGCATTAAGTGTAAAAGAAAAACACAACTGAAAGTAAAGTATGAACTGTCTCAAATTCTTATGCTACTATTAGGAGTTATACGTGTGATATTCTCTGTAGAGACTATAATGTTTTTGAGGCTGTAAGTATCTGAACAGAAATGAGGACTGGTGTAACACAGCTCTTAATAAGCAACATTACTCAATTGTACAGTAGTCTCAAGCCTTCCTGTGATCTTATAGCAATGTGTGACCTTAGGGCAGATCCACAAATTCCCACTTTCTTATAATAAAGTAGCAGAAGAATTCTCTAAATGACATGCTATCACTGAAGGGGTCAGGGACCAGATGTAAGCTTGCAGGCTTCCAGTTGATCATCTGAATAGTCTTTTACAGCAAGGCAGTTCTCGTGTTCTTATATCAATCAACAATCAATCAACAGTATTTATATACCGCTTTTCAACTAAAAGTTCACAAAGCGGTTTACAGAGAAAAATCAAATAACGTAAATGGCTCCCTGTCCCAAAAGGGCTCACAATCTAAAAAGATGCAAATGAATACCAGCAGACTGCCACTAGAACAGACAGTGCTGGGGTGAGGTGGGCCAATTACTCTCCCCCTGCTAAAAAAAGGAGCACCCACTTGAAAAAGTGCCTCTTACCCAATTAGCAGGTTATATGCTGTTAGATGGCCAGAGCTGGTCTTCTAATGAGCTCCACTGAGACCATGGATCAATGGTAACTCACTAGGGGGCTTGATGACTTGGTGATGTTTACCTGGTGATTACCTGATGGTTACCTGGTGATGCTGATGTAATGATGGAGCCACTGGCCTGCTTCTCCTCCTTGTCCACCTCCAGGGTCTTTGCTACTTCAAAAGGCAGAAAGAGCAAGGGAGAGAGGAAGGAAGTGGAGAGTATAGTTGGTCTAGTCCAACATTCTGTACTCTTCTTTCCACTTCCTTCCTTCCTGCCTTTTGAAATGGCAGAGAGTAGGAACCAGAAAGAAGAGGACGAGAAGGACAGTGGAAGTGGCAGTAGGAGGACAAGTTAAGTAGATTGCAAGGGAGATCAGCAGGACTGGTGGTGATGTGTTGGTCAGAAGAGGCAGTGAAAGGCTTGACCTGGACCTTTTATGGCCAAAGACAGGCAAGTGATCTCACATCTCATTGACTTAGAATTTGTGTTTTATTGGGAAGTGTTCAGCCGGTGTAGATGATGTAAATGTCACAACTCTGTAAGCTGATTCGTATCATATTGGGGTGGGAGTAATAGGTATTTGGTCACATTATTCCAATAAGATTAGTGCAAGGTGAAGACAATTAACTAGTTGTTTTGCACCAGCCATGAATTGTTGTCACTGTAGAGGTTTTGTTTCCAGTGAGTAAGATGGGTTTACAGCCTGGGTCTCGCAGAAGACAATGGGCTTACTTCTTACTTACTTGGGCTTACTTTAAACAACACCATTTTCAAACACCCCATGGCACATTCACCAGTGCAGGAAAAAAACAAACCCACAGCTATGAAATAACATTAGACAACACTGCCAAGCAGACTTGGGTTAGGATTCTGCTAGTTCTTTGAGGAGTCAACTTGTCACCAGTTTATTTCATTTGAAAAGGATGACAATTAGGAAGCAAGCTTATGCAAAGAAGGTACTTGAGCTGAGTGGTTAATGTTCTTGAGTACCCTCTGAGTGGAAATGAAAGCTGTCCAACCCTCACAAATCTCTTTGCGGTGAGCGTGCAGAAGAGCGAGGGCTGCAAGAGAACCACTGCAGACATAAGAATGCCAAAGTCATTCATTTGCAATAGGAATTAAGCTGTTTTTGCCCATTTAAATTCCTGACTTTGATTAGGCAGACTGCAAAAGCGGACAGGAGATAACGGCATTCAAAAGTCTATTATGGATTAAATTTAGACCAGTTGCCAATTTGGCCGTTTTGCCATGGGAAGAGCACTCTGACCCCTGAATCACAGCAAGGGTATTGATAATAATTCTTGAAGGAAGAGTGCTAATTAAACAAATGCAAATAGTAATTGGGATTACAAATACAGTGCCATAGACCACTCTGATCATCTCGGAGTGTTTGCATCCAAACAAGATTCCGTCGCATTTAGGGATTTCAAACAGGATTATCAGAAAGGAAGCTATAAAGAGAGGTTTAAATTCTCAGGGCACAGCTGTATGTGAGGCTTTACGTATACGTGATTATCAACAATAAGCATAATCCATTGTGACCTCTTTTCCCACACAATGGGAGCTGCATTCATGCTCCAGCTCTTGCTCTTTTTCGATAGGACTTGTGGAATGGTTGTAATTTATTTACTTACAGCACAATCCTATGGTGCCTCTGCATGGGCGGAGCGGTCCACTAGCACACACTGTTGCAAATGTGCCACAAAGTGTGTTGTGAATGCTTTGGAGTTGGTAGAGCCAGCAGGAAGGCCTGTGCTGTCCCACTGGCATTGGTACAGGACCCAGTGCCTACCAGGGCAGGTAAGCTCCATGCTGAGCAGTAGAGGGGCAGCAGGAGGGCAGAGGGAGGGCAGGGAGTGATGTAATGGAGCAGGTAGAGGGTGGCGACAGGGGCGTGGGGTGGGCAGATCAGCCCAGGGAGGGTATGGAATTGGCAGCAGCCACACACGCCGTAGCCCATCTCCCCTCAAAGGGCCAGATACACCAACATTGATACACTCAGACTTGAACCAGTAATTTAGTGGCACCAGTTGGAGTAGACCTGTTGCCACAAACGGGGCATTTCTTGGGGCACTAGGACAAATGTCCCCTTACCTTGAAGAGACCTCCAGAATGCAAAATTTCCCTACAGGCTTCAGAACAAGCCGTACTGATTCCGCTGCATCGATGCGGGGGAATTTCAATAGGATTGGGCAAACTATATAACTACTCAGGGAGGACATCAGTGCTGGAAAGCACTCAGACTTAGGCTTGGCCTTGTCTCAAAACAATGGGACTTCCATAGTTGTGAGCTAACCACTGCGTGATCCGCACCAAAATTCAAGGACTTAAGTTGTGCAGGCCTGCTTGTTCAAATGTTATATTGCCCATTTCTTCCCATGTTTGTTCATACATGGCTCAAGTTAGAATATACAGTATGTATATGGGTCTATATGTGGCACTCTGTCAAATAATACAGCAGTAAGCAATCATCTAACTGTTAGTAAGACTAAGCCAAAAGTTTCCCTTGTGAATACTTTTGGTTCACATTTCAGGTACATCGAAGGGGGAAAACGGGCCTTCCCCCCCCCCCCACCTGCTGATCTTTAGTGGTGGCTGCCATGAAAATAATTTAATTTTGAAAAGTTTCATTTTTAACTTGCATATAGAATATTGCTCATTGTGACCTAAGGAAATTCTAGCCTGTGTTTTGTATGGGAGAATCCATATCATGCTCAGTCCAAAATTTGGTACGAGTCCTTTTAAGTGTCATGGTAAAAATTCATATGCTTTATCATAGAGATCAGACCCTGGACTTTCCATACCAGCAAGAAACAACAGAGAGAAAGTATTCCTAACCAAAAGATGGCAGGTTAGACTGACCAATGGGTTCCTTTAGGCAGTGAAGGTACACAAGTTAGATTTTCTTAGATGGAGCAGATATCTTCAGCGCAATTGATAATGGGGGGACAATGACGGCTGCTAATGCTTTGGCAATCCTGGCAGGGATAGATTAAGATGTGCTTGAATGGCTCCAGAGTTATTTTCTACCTGAGTGACTTAAGCCAATTGGATTGAATTAAAGCTCATTTGGCCCTTGGGCTTATTTTAGCTGGCTTCTTGCTCATTGCTGCTTTGTCAGCGTTCCTCTGTGGCATGACTGAGAGGCTTCTAATGGAGTGACGGACACTTTTTTTTCCCTTAAAGAAACTGCAGGGGATTAACTGGCTTCTTCGTTTCTGATTTTATTGTCAACATTTCAAAGACTTTAAATCTCCATTAGCAAAAATTTAAAATCTGCGGAGCATTTTGAACGCTCGGTGAAGGTGCCATCGAGACAAACAGATTAAAAACAAAAATGTGTGGATTTTGTTTACAGTACAGTACTCCCAAGGGACTATGAAAAGTGAGTGGCAGATCCTGCACCAAGGTGAGCACATTTCTGTTCCACACATTCAGACTCCTGCTGCAGTTATCTATAAGAAAAAGGAACTCGGAACTGGGACGCAACTGAAGCAGCAAGCGCTGTGTCACCAGGCATGACTGTTGCTGTTGTGCTGAGTCATCCTTCCTGCAATCAGTGCCTTTCCCCTGCATCACTGAGCTATTATTGCCATCTGCTTTTTTTTTTTTTTTTTTTTTAACTATCTCAGGGTAAAACTAGACATGGCCAGATGCCTCATTTCATTGCATCACAATGCTCTCATGGGCATCAGGACTCTGGCATTTCTTTTGCCAGGCTGGGGGGAGTTTTATCCCTTTCTTGGAACAGAATTGTTTGCCTCGGAAAGAAAAGACGCCTGCACAAACAGCATTTACCTTCTTGCTGCAAATAGGAGTGTGAGGGGGATTTTTCTTGGGTAAATGGGAAATGTTAGTACCTTCTCTTACTGGATTGAGGCCCCCCTCCACCTGCTGCTTTTTTAAAGTTAAAAGTCAGAAATGGGATGACAAATTTCTTGCCGTTTGAGTTAGGGTGGAACTAGACATTTGGAGGGAAGTAATCCCACGTGAGAATAGGGGAAAAATTGTCAGGCAAGAAGAAAGGAATTCTTAGACATTCCCTTATTCATCAATTCTCTCCTGCAAGCACTGGTGTACCTGGAGGGGGAGCAAAACACTAAATTTCTTCAGGTGCCTGACTGGTGGCATACAGCAGCACCTCCTCCTCACCTTCAGAGCCAGTTGTGACTGCAAAAGATTTACACCACTGGCCAAGCTCCTGAAGAAACTTAGTGTTTTTCCCCTCCCCCCCAATGCAGGGCCAGCCAAAGCTAGATTCCTCTGCCCTTTGTATTTTGCATGCCCCACCTGATGCCAACACCACTGCCATATTCATGCACACTTGTCTACCAACACTTGTGTACACACACAACCCAGAAATAAACTTAACTGGGGAATTTTTAACAGGAGTGGTGAAAAGTCAATGTGGCTGTTTTGGGAACATTGGCTGGAAAGTAGAGCAAACAACCTCAAAATACCTCCAATTAGACTAATTGTTTTCCAATTGTTGTTTGGAAACAAACACTTTGGAGACAAAGTTTTCCAAAAGAATATATATTTTATCGAGATCTATAGGAAGAACAAACAAATGGCAAGGATAACGGTGAAATCAGTTCTACAGAGATTTAAGTGGTTGGGAGTGAAAGAATATTTGTAAAGCGTTCCATTTGGACAGGCATAGTCTAAGGGCAGATATGCTGGCTCCCAACCCCCATTCCCAAGCACTGCACACCTCTTGAGGCAAGTCCAACGAGACCCATAGGGGCCGCAGTGGCTTACCCAGGGGTAAGGGGAAGAGTTTCCCCTTACTTTTGGCTGAGCTACTTTTGAGCCCTATCTCGTGCTAGATACAGCATAAGCCTCCTGGCCTGCCTGTTCCAACGCAAAATAGGATTGCACTGTAATTAAAAATTTTTACACTAAGGGAACCTGCCTATGGTGGTTAAAAGGCAGCAAAAACTACTTTTGGGCTTTCATTAGTAATTCTAGATTCAAGAGAACACACAGACGGTGAAATTTAAGGGTTTTTTTTTTGGGGGGGGGGTGCTGCCCCATTCAGCAGTATCTGTACACCTACTCTGTAGCCAGACTTATTTCCAACCAATGTTACTTCCATCAAGCCTGAATTAGATTTCAGTATGCTTATCCTTGTCAGGTCCATCACTGACTCATGACACCAGTTCAGAACTTCCACAGCCTCCAGAAGATTTGACTGAAAGTTTTCCTTGGGTATTATTGGCGGTGGCATCACCAGGGGGGTGCACGGCACACTGAGTGACATGCCTGGGGGTGTGACACCACTACTGGCCAAAATTTTTAAAAACTTGGTATTTTCAAATAATACCATCAAGTTAAATATCATTCGATGCAGAATTTCATGCAGAATGCATTGAAATATCTCTATTCTACCAAAAGTTATGATGCAGTGGTGCATCACCATGCCTTCTGTCTGGGACACTGACCCTCCCACTGTGTGGGAGGAGATCCATCATGGCTGTGACGCAATGGCCTCCCGCCAGGTGACACAAACTAACAACGCCACTGGTTATCGGCCTACTGTAGCGCAGTGAAGACCCATGATCCCTGTCAGCAAATGGCACTCCATACAGCCAAGCTGAAGTGCCTGCAGCTAATGATACCCCCTACTCCCCACCTTTGATTAAAGGAGAAGGAATAACAATAACAAGGAAGATGTAGTGCTCCATTGAGCTATTTACATTGCATTGTCTAGCGAGCATTAGAAAAGCCCCTCATTTGGGAGGGGGGTTGGATTCAGGCAGGGTGGAGGGGCTACCTGTTGGTCAGCTGTTGGGCCCCAATAAGGCATGCAGATTTATTCACTTGCCAGTGTGCATGCAAATCTCTTGGCTATTAGTTTGTGGAACACTTTGCCACAGGAAGTAGTGATGGCATCTCGCTTGGATGCCTTTAAGAGGGGGTTGGATAAATTTCTGGAGGAAAAGTTCATTACGGGTTACAAGTCATAGTTGGTATGTGCAAGCTCTTGGTTTTAGAGGCAGGCTGCCTCTGATGGCCAGATGCAGGGGAGGGCACCAGGCCGCAGATTGTGTCTGTTGTCTTGTGTGTTCCCTGGGGCATTTGGTAGGCCACTGTGAGATACAGGAAGCTGGACTAGATGGGCCTTTGGCCTGATCCAGCAGGGCTCTTCTTATGTTCTCATGTTCTATCACTGTTTTTGTTTTAACTGATATACATAGTCTTTTGTGTTATCTTACACATGACAATACATTATTTCTTCATCTCCAAACTCTGTTTGAGGTGAATCTCACAAACAGTCACTTCCAGCTAGCCTGTTTTGAAAATTGATTGTTTCGGATTGCCTCGCATTTGATGTGAATCTTAACAATGCTTTTGTTCATTGATGATAACTTATGTTTTTTGCCAGCGTAGGCAGGTCTTACCCAATTTTGTCTGTGCAGCGGTAACACTACATAATGAGACTGCCATTTACCGTTTTGAAATCTTAATGCAATTTCCATCGCTGGTTTCATTTTTTATCTCTTGGGCTGGTTTAGAAAAGAAGCACTTTCATTGGCCAGAGCATTAAAAACATGTTTATACAGATAAGCTTACCTATTATCCTAGATCAATTATGCATAGTCTTCAAACACTTATATCAACTGTTATGAAAGCTTAAGTTTGCTTCATGTTGATGAGATGAGAGGGAGAGACCTAACATTTGAAGGACAAAAGTTTCTTCAGTGCCTTCAGATTTCCCTTGGTCCCTGAATGTGAACCAATCCATTTTCTTAAATCTAAAACATCTTGTGGCAGATGACAATTTACAATACAGTGCCATAGCAGTGTATCATATTAAAGTTACATTATGCACAAAACAGTCAAAAGTTATGCACTTCTCTCACCAGTTGCAGTGGGAGAGTTGCATTGCAATGCTAAACATGTTTTTCTCCTTAGTTCGGTGGAAGGTGCTTCGTGCTCCATACATATGCAAGGAAATGACATTTAGATCTCAAACCTATTCTCCCTCTCCACCCCCCCCCCCCCACTGATGCAGTGGTGCCAAAATGGGTACTGCTGCATCCTGGGAGAGGGGCAGTTGCAGAGGTCTCTTCTGGGTATGGAAACAATCATAAGTGTCTGTGACACAATGCTTTGGAATTTTGTAGACATTTGCTTGGAACATGTGCAGTAGCGTGACTCAGTTTCAGGTCAAACACTGGGATGCTCAGGCATCCTTACAACAGTGTCTCTACTGACCATGTATAAGAACGTCTTCTCCAAGTCTGTCCTCCCCACCGCTTCTCCTGTGGTGCAGCCGATGAGATGAACAAAGAACGCTATTTATTAAAGCCCTTCCTGGCTGTTAACATCGTCAGTTACCATTACACATTCAGTGCAGAGTTCACAGCTGTGCACTGCTTGCTTGTAACACAACAGGAATTGCCTCGTCCGGCCTGGGTGGCACGCAAATCCTGTAAGACAACTGCGTTCTTCATTTTGAAACTCAGAAGCTGCAAAACATTCCATCTTCTATACATAGAATGTTCTGACACTACCCACACTACCAGGTGATGCTTGCTGTATATGGTTCTTTCTACTTCGTTGACACTCATGTTGCTGCCAAAGCAGAGCAATGGCTCTAGAATGGCACAGCTGTGATACACAGCTGGCTGGCAGAGTAGGTTCTGTTGTGCTGGCATCTAGGATCAACAAATATTGCCAATGAGGTCACAGGTTGTCTTTGGACTGGTCCTATGTCCCCTTGCATCAGATCCCCTGCATTCTATAGGTGGGGTGCTGATCCACAGAGACCACTCAATTATGATGTCAGTGGAATAAATGAAAAAGGGAGAGAAGACAAGACCTGCCAATCTCTCAAGAATCATGAAGCTTCAAAGTTGGAAGCTGAAAATCAATTTCCAAATGCAATTCAAAGTATAATGTTTGAGAGAGGAAGTCATTTTCAACCCAAGCATTTTCCCAAAGCTGTGCACAGCCAGATGGGTGAAGTTGCCTTTTGAAGAGATCCAAAGTAAATATTATACTCAGAGACAAGCAAAAATATACATAAACGCACCACAGGAAATGCAATTCTCAGCAAGTTTAGCAAATGCTATAATTAAGTCTGCATCCCGTAAAAATACTCTGTATATTTTTCGAGCTCTCACAGTTTGCAGGGATGGAGAGTAAACTGTGGAGTCCAAATTGCTAAATCGGCAGTACCGCCTCTGCCAATGATTCACCTTCAACCAAAAACAATGCTGTGAATTTCAAATACTCTTCCTGGAACTTTGTCCCACTTTTTACACATTTAAAAAAAATAAAATGTATCTGTTGATACTCATATCTGTTGAAAGCACACAGTTTGTTATAATACTGGCAATCCGAATGACCAAAATCAACATGCTAAACAAGAAATATGTAATTCTGATCACCGGGTATGTAATTATGGGCCTCTACATGTGAGCTCTCTGTCATTATAGAACTGTATAAAGGTATTACCTTGCAGAAAATGTACTAGCTTTGAGGAAAAGGGGGACATTGGCAACTTAACCCCAGAGACATAGAAATCCAGTACAGGAACTCAAAAGTCAAATGAACTTCTGATACTAACTATTCTCTCTATTAGCACTGAACAATAGTGCCCTATGCAATGGAGCACTCAGTCCCACTTTCGTCTCTGACAGTTTTCTACTGGCAGCCAAGATTCATTGGGGAAAGGGACCAATCAGCAGTGGGAGGCTTTCTAGACCATCTCAGGACATTTAAATGGCTTATTGGATGCAGATCATCTTGTTATTTTACTACAGCTCTGTATACCAGACAGTCTTTAATAGTGTAAAAGCTCAATCCTAAGTAAGCGCTTGGCCGGCACAAGTCCCTTACGCCAGCCTGGGAGTGTCATGAATGTGCCATAAAGCACATTCATGGCTACTCTGGAGTTGGGAAGGCTGGTGCAAGAATGTGTGCCAGCCTCCCTGTGCCATATCCCTCCTGAACAGGGATAAGTTTGCACCAGCCTGGGAAGGCTGGTGCGGGGGGTTGGGGAGGGCTGGGGAAGGGTATTTTGGGGCAGGAATAGAGAAAGCAGCAGGCAGACTGATAGGCGGGCAGGGCCTGGGAGGTGGCTGGGACCAGTCTCAGGCTGGATCCTAAGCCCCCTTAACCCCCCCTAACCCTCCTCCCACCATTGCAGTGGCTAGGGCATTACTCAGAGTAAGGGGACATAAGTTGTTCTCCATCCACCTTCAAACCTGCACTGGATACAGCGGAGGCCAGTTGGCCTGCCTGCTCCAGCACACTTTAGAATTGGACTGCCCATCCTTTAGTACATCTGACAAAGCTGGGTGAGCAGGTTGATCCCTTCCCTAAATCTTCTCACTGTCATTTGTTGCTTTTTTCTTCATTCCTTGGTTTTCTTTTTCCAAAAGTAAGGATTTGACATTTGTATATATGCATTTTCCAAAATATTGGAACACGATCAGGTGCAAGACTGATTAGGTACCAGAGAGACAGAAGGAAGAGGCTCTTCCTTAATACCAGTGACAAAATTCACAGCACTTATTGGTTGTATTTTCTCCAAAGTTAACAGAAATTAAATAAGAAAAGTGAAGAAATCTAGAGTGCTGGTACTGGTGCTGTGTCAGCTCTTGTGCTAGTTTGTGCCGTGTCAGCTAATGCCTCATCCTAATCTTGGCAAGTAGGAGACGACATCCTGCAGTGGGCCAAAATTATGTCATTAGTCTGCAATAATTGTGAGTGCACTGGCGTGCAAAAGCTATTTGCTCAGAGATTGCCAATGTCTCTCTTGTATTGTAAGAAAATGGGAGGGAGCACTTCTTATGATCTGGGCCAAATAGCCATCCATTAGCTCATAGAATCAAGACTACTGTCAGCAGGTTCCTAGATGGCATCTGATTAAGGAGACAATGATACAGGTAGCAGCAAAATGCCATTTAAGTTAGCCCAGATAATTATAGGAAATGTTCACCTGCTGTGTCTCTCCTATTACATTATATGACAGCACAATCAAGTTTTTGCTGATTGCGATGGTGCAAAATCTGGTTTAACATCAAGATTTGCTAACGAACCATAATTATTCTGATTCTGCTTCTGAAAATGATTTGCTCTCCATTACAAAAATTGCTGGTTGTATATTATGAACCTTGCGTATGTAGCAAGTTGAATGGGAAGTAAGAATTCTATTTTCAGTTCAGGCTGCAATCCTAGCCACACTGACCTAGGAGTAAGCCCTATAATGGGACTTACTTCTGAATAGACATGCATCGGATTGGACTGTCAAAGACTTTTTCTGCATACCCAAAATGTTAATGACAGTAGCACTTATTATTTATTACTACTACTACTACTACTACTACTACTACTACTACTACTACTACTACTACTACTTTATTTTTACCCTGCCTTTCTCCCCAAAGGGACTCAAGGCGGCTTACAACAGGTTAAAAGATTAAAAACATAATTTAAAAACGGATAAAAGGATATTAACACATATCATAAAAACAGTAGTCAGATAAAAAGTAGTAAAAAGGTAAAAAGAGCATAGAGCAGCAAGTCATAAAAGAATCATGCCTGTAAAAAATTAAAAGATGTTGAAAAGATGTTAAAAAGGCCGAGAACTCAGAAGGCTTGTTTAAACAGAAGGGTCTTCAGGCCTCGCCGAAAAGTCTCAAGAGAGGGAGCCATTCTTAAGTCAAGGGGAAAGGAATTCCATAGCATTGGTGCCACTACTGAGAAGGCCCTATTTCTAGCCACTGCCCCACGTACTTATCATAGTTTTCATCAAAGTACCAGATTTATATGAACAAAACTTTGGATAAAGCAGATCTTATTTTCTGTTTGGCCAAATATTTGTTTGACAAGGGCCTTGCAGCACAGAATACGTACATTGTGTTACTCCAAGCAACTGACGAATGGATGGGGATCTTCTCGTTAAAGCTTGTTTTTCCCCTCTGCCTTTTCTCTTAATTACAGTTGCCTCTTCCAAATTCTACCAGCTGCTGCCACTGTAATGGATAAGCAAATCAATTTGAGAAGATGTTTAGGAAGATGGACTTGGAATACGTATGTGAATTCTCTGGAAATGAAAAGCTTGCAACACAATTTTAGGAAAGGTTAGGACAAATTGATTTTCATGCATATGAAGGTTATTTTCTGCACCTGTTAGAAGAAATCAATAACTGAACTACACAAGACTGGATGGAATCCTGCATTCAAATTGATTACAATGGAAGTCACAGGAAAATTTTTGAAACCTGCAAACTAATCTTCATTGCAGAGTAGTCAGTTCAGAATCCAGATTATAGCTGCAAAGCAAAAATGAAAAGCTGGAATTTAATTCCAGCTGTTTTGAGTATTTCATTGATTGCAAAGTTCTCAGAACATGATTAACAACAGCTGATGATATGAGAACAAGATTATCAAAAACCTGATCATATATAATGTTGGTGTTTATCTCCAGTAAAAATTTGATGATGATGATGATTCTTTTTGTGAGGTTTGGGAAAAATCAAGTTCTAGATAAACTAACAAAGCAATTTTCAGAATATTCTGTATGCTGCAGGTGGGATCAGTGACTCAAGATTGTGTCATTGTCACAACCTTGTATGACATATCCTTCCTGGTTACTTCCTTTACCGGCCCACCCACCAGCAGCAAGTACAATATGTTGTCATCCCTTCTTGTTACCCATAGAATAAGGTCATCCTTCCTGTGTACCTGCAGCTTGTTAGACTGTTAGACACACACTATTACATGAGACAGAGGTGAACAAACCAGGAAAAGGATAAGGGAGCGATAATCCAGTCTGCCAGGCAGATGCAAAATACCACACTCAGTCTGAAGCAAACAAATCCTACAAGGCGCTAAGACCTCAGGTTCCACATTACTTTTTGATGTGGTAACATGGAAAAGTCACTTCATGAAAGTGCTGTGTGTCTGATATTTCAACAGAACGTGCTGTCTAATGACAGCTGGTATTTGCTAGGTAAATACTGGGGCTGAGTTGAAGTCACTTCTTCATTTTTTTGTTCTTCGTGCTCAGGTTTTGGTGATTTACTGTGAACACATTTGTGTTGTTTCTAAACTGTTCGCAGCATCATTTTTTTCTTTTCCTTTGCTCTCATGATCTTTGGGCTCCTTTGCCAACATTGGCATACACAGCCCAGTCCTGTGCCTCCAAGCATCCAGGGCTGCAGCATCCCCAAAATGGCTACCACTGCATCCCATGGGGCTGGGAAGCAGCACAGGCTCCCTTACCCCATGTAATCCCCAGGCGGCCCCAATAGGTCTCCTTGAATTTGAGAAGACCTGAGTCAGGTCTCCTGGGCCAGGAGGGAGGTCAGGATATGGCTGCAGGTCTGCTGCCATCTCTGCCCCCTCCTGCCCTGCTCCGTCTCCCTGCCACGCCTACCCCACCCAGACTTACCAGAGCTCTGGGCAGCTGTCATTGCACCTCCTCCCGGTGGTAAGTGCAACAGGCATGCCTTACTGCAGATTTGCAACACTGCATACTGGCGCTGGGCCTGCTGGCCCAATAGGATCAGGCCCTCAGTCTTATTGACTGGGTAACGCAGGTGATTTTCAGCCAAATCCTATAGGGCTAGTTACAACAATAGTTACAACACAATAGTTACAACAATAATAGGCAATACTAAAGCATGCACAACAAGCTGCTAGTGGCCACAAATGGCTGCTAGTGGCCACTGGCTGCTGCAGCCAGTGATCTACTACCGGGGGCAGACACTTGAGTCTTGACAACTTGACTCCAGTCATGACAATGCTGGTTTTTCACTACTTGTGTTAAGTATTTGATTTTCTCTGTAAACCGCTTTGTGAACTTTTTGTTGAAAAGCGGTATATAAATACTGTTGTTGTTGTTGTTGTTGTTGTCAGGACATCTCTGACTCAGACCTGACTTGTGACTCGGGGCCATGGAAATGAGGCCATGGGGGGGGGGGAGCGTAGATTGGTCCCAGGAGGCAGGGGCTGGGAATGGAGGGAAGGATGAAGGCGTAAGGTGCTGTTGTTTTTTCTGCACAAGGTTGGGGGGAGGAAAAAGAAGAAGACGGGGCAGGCAGGACATGGGAGAGGGGGATCTCTTGGCAGCCTAAGAATGGATGATTGGATGAATTGATGGCCTGATTTTTTTTTCCTGGATCATGGAGGGGAGAAGGAGGAACCCAATGAAGGGGAGAGAGGTTCTTGTGATAAGAACAAATGGCTGGATACAAGCCCAGGGACTAGCTCCAACAGCCCCACCAGCACCTCCATTTTTTCTGTGGAGTCTCACCTGACTCCACAGGTGCTTCAGCTTGTTTCGTGAAATAAGTGAGGGTGTTTTAAGTGACGCCACAGGTCAGATGCACAATCACAGGAACGGCAAGGCAGACAGGTAGAAATGAATGAAAGACATGCGGAGTGCTGTGGCCCAGCCTCTTATATTTTTCTTGCCATAGGATCCTAGGGGATCTTTGTTGGGGTCAGCTCATCAAGGCACCTTCTTTTGTCACCTGATGGCCTTTGATTGCTCAACCCCAGCCCTAAATGGGTGCCGATACTGTTTTGCGCATTACCGAGGTTGCAACAAGTAACTTGGAAGAAGTTCAGAAGGCTGTTGCATCATTCTCATGGACTCCTTGATGGAATGTTGTCATTGGGTGAGGACAGTTAGAGTGGGAGGTCCTTCTTTTGTGTTAAGGCCATTATTTACTTCAAGTCAAGTTGCTCCCAGGATGTGGCTTTTGTTCAGAGTCAAATGTGCTGTGCAAGCGAAGTGTGGCTGTACATGGAATTTTCCAAAAGTCAAAAGAGGCTTACACTAAGCTAGCTTGATAGAGTGGTAGTGGTGATTGCTCTGACAATTTAAAGGGTATCCTATCTCTAGGGGTCTGAGATCTGTTGCCTCTTGCCATCAGTCCTGCTTCAAAGTCACAGTACAGGCCTGGGTTGTGTTCTCTTGACAGACACCCACCATTCTGTGTATGCAAACATCTCACACAACATTCGAAAAAACTGAAAGTACCCGAGAACTGATGACACGCTGATATACTGATGAGCTGACCCTCGGTGGCAGAGAGGAGTTGCCGTCAAGTGGAGCATGGGAGGCTAAGGGCCAGAGAGAGACCAGACTGGGAAGGAATCCAGCTGGAACGAGGAGTTCTATGAAAGACTAGAACTATTCAATTGTAAGGTTTAGAACAGCCTGCCTATGTAAACCGCCTTGGATTAAAGTCTGAGGAGAAATCTGAGGACCAAAGAAAGGCGGTATATAAATACCTGTATGTACAACAAACAAACAAACAAACAAACAAACAAACAAACAAACAAACAAACAAACGTGGTCTCAAAGAAAACCTGGTGTGGTGGTCTGGTGTGCTCCCTGGGGCATTTGGTGGGCCGCTGTGAGATGCAGGAAGCTGGACTGGATGGGCCTATGGCCTGATCCAGTGGGGCTGTTCTTATGTTCTTAAAAAGAAATTAAAAAGTATTGTTAGGCAACAGTTACCAAGTCAGTTCAGTGAAATGAGACTGCTTGAAACAAAAGAAGAAAGATCAATCCCAGAGCCTGGGGAATATGCCGTCGAATAAAACGATGCTGAACACTATCGAGACAACATAACTATTTGGCCAAATGAGCATTTTTTTTTCTTCAGGCATCTGTGTGACTGTGTCAATATTGCAAAAACTCCCACAAAATGTTACAAGTCAAGAATAAATGGCTCAGTGCTAGTAAAGACCAGATCTCACTACGTGAAAGAGAAGTCATTCAAAATGGATCATGAGAGGTTTAAACTACACACAAAGCAGAGCAGGGTAGTAGAACAGACTTTATCACTCAATCACAGGAGTTCTTTCTTCTCCCTGCTGTCATCGTTTTCTACAAACAGGGAATTTTTTTATGTGAGTAATCAGTAAAGAAATGTGACCTGCGGTCTGGAGTGGTACCATTCATTCTAGCTTCTCAGGACTCTTCCAGCTCTGCTTATTCTGCTTCCTGTGCAGACCAGGCCAAAAAGTCCCTTCATAACAAGACATGAAAACTGGTTTCTGACCATTCCCACAACTATACCCCCCACCCCCTATGCTGGACGTCATTAGCTCAATGCCAGCAAAGCTTGGGCTGTGTAAGAGCCCAAGAACTAGATCTAGATCTGTCACGGGTTGATCCCCAGTCCTGACATGTAATTTACTGGCTGCATAGTGGCAGGCCTGAAGCCTTGGCCAGAGCAAGCCAGCACAGCATCCTGGGAGCCTCATGCTGATGCAATATCGGGTGATGTGCATCGGGTGACAAATGTGAGTGTGTGTGTGTGTGACAGCACCTGCATAGTCAGCATGACTGTGCAGTATTACCTGCACTCTCATTGGTTGCAAGAAGTATAAGTTCCAGCAGGGGCAAGCAAAGGTGTGGGAGATGCAGAGTAGTGTTGAGCCGGAGGCTACGTCCGTTGGAATTGAGAATTGTGTACTATATGTACTATCTGAACTGTAAACATTTTGTATATAGTAAAGGAGGAGTGTGGTGGAGAACTTCTGCCTTTGAGTCCTTCTTTCTCGCCGGGAGCAGAGAGCGCTCCAACCTTGGGAGATAGGCACAATAACAACTGGGCAGCTATCTGTGTGCCACACCGTCGGCGGAGCTCCAGCAGCAGCAGATATCGGAGCGGAGTCCCAGCGGCCTGAGCACAGCAGCTCGCAACAAGATCAAATAGTACAAATGGCATGAGAGACCTTCATGCAGAAGCTCAACAGACACCTGTTAGAGATGCTCTAGAACAGGGGTGCCCAAACCCCGGCCCGGGGGCCACTTGCGGCCCTCGAGGCCTCTCAATGTGGCCCTCAGGGAGCCCCCAATATCCAATGAGCCTCTGGCCCTCCAGAGATTTGTTGAAGCACGCACTGGCCCAATGCAACTTCTCTCAGCATGAGGGCGACTGTTTGACCTTTCGTGTGAGCAGTGTGATGAGAGCTCCCTCCACTGCTTGCTGTTTCACGTCTGTGATGCAGTAGCAGCAGCAAAGGAAAGGCCAACCTTGCTTTGTGCAAGGCCTTTTATAGGCATTGAGCTATTGCAAGACCTTCATTCATTCATATAAGTTCATCTTTAATATATTCATTTATGTAAACTTATGTAAATTTATTCAGATTTTCAATGTAAATTAATTCTTTTTTTCCCCCGGCCCCTGACACAGTGTCAGAGAGCTGATGTGGCCCTCCTGCCAAAAACTTTGGGCACCCCTGCTCTAGAAGGATTTTCTGCTACAGGCCGGAAGTTGAACTAGATGATCTTGTGGGTCCGTTCCAACTCTATACTTTTATGGTTCTAAGAGAAGCCACCTGCACTCACATCTCACTATACTTTAATTCTCACCACTCGCTTTGCTGTGTAGCAGGGATCATCCCCAGAGCGTCCTGCATCTTCTCTTTTGTTATGTTTAAACAGACTGCTCAGAGGAAGGGTCAAGATAGTTGTGCTCCATGTATCAGAATGCAACAATTTTGCCCCTTCTTGCACATGGGCTCTTTAAACAAAAGAAAAAACATGGGGTGCATAGAAAAGCAAAAAAAAAAAAAAAGTTTTACACTCTCTGAAATATACTTAAAATGCATGGTGTAACAGCCTGAAAATGTTTACCATAAAAACCCCTTGGATAGACTTCAGGTAGCAACTGAAATATCTGTGTGCTCGTATGCCTGCAAAATAAACATGGTCCTCTACGTCACCACAGGCTATGATTTTCCTCCTTGTTATAAACCGCATTGAATTTTATAGATATTTTGGAGCAAAATATCTGACACTGTCATCCATATTTCACAATTGCAGCTTGGTACGTAGATCAAAACCTTTGTTTCAAATTGCAAATGCTGACTCCCCCCCCCCCCCAACCTTCTAAATGTTAACCATAGGTATAGGCCCTCTCTGAAATGCAGTGTGGGGACTTTAGGGTGCGCTTGTATGCATGATGTTAGAATTTTGTAACAAGTGCTCTTATCTGAGAAGGATATACTGGTGCACGTACAAGATCTCTTTGACAAATACAGCCCACGCAGTTCATATTCCAGCCTAGAGATGCAATTTGCTTGTGTAGGGTACTCCTCAGGGAAAATGTGAGCTTCTGTTATAATCCAGGTGTTTGAATTTTACTTGACATTTCTGAACCTTGGCCTTTCCACATTTTCTCCATCCTTTTCAATCAGTCCTCCCCATTAAACTGGCAGGGGAACACAATGAAGAGCTCCTTGGAATATTCCAAATGTTCAGACTGCAGCCTTGCTTCTCTTTCACATGGTGAAATCCCTTGCTTGGCTTCTCTGTTCAGCAGGTGTCACAGCTTTCCCAGGAAGTTCCTCTACCATGGAAAGGGAGCATTGCAAGCTTTGCAGAAGTCCCTCAATAGGTCCCTCTTTGGGAATTTGCAGCTGCGTGCATCAGGGTCATTTTGTTCTGCTTTCATCCAAGTTTGCTTTCCTGCTGGTGGAAAAAAGTATGGACATGTGTATCTTTTAACTGTTTCAACCATGCATGGGTCTGTCTCGGCTCCAGCAAGACCTGCTTTCCAGTTTATCCTGGCTGGGTGTTCAAGGGTTCAGAAGAAAGGGGTAGCACTCTTTCTCCTCCTTTCTTTCAGGATTGTTCTGAGAGCAACCCAAGAAGGAACCTTTCTCCTTGAGTCTCTCCATCCTTCTTTCTCTTCTAGGCAGCTGTTTCAATTTTTTTTCCCCACTCCTCACCTCCTACTCCTGATTGGAACTCACAAGAAGTCCTTTGTTCCCAAAGCAGACTGTAATTGCTGCTGCTGAAAAGGAATGCTTTGGGTCCTGGAGACATCAGCCTCCTATAGTTCTCCTCTGATATAGCCATTGGAAATATATGGCCCCTACAGTGGAATCACTGTTCCCACTGGGGTTCACCTGAGGTGGCTCTAACATTCTTCACCCTCTCCCCCTGCATGGATCTTTCTCTTGGCTCAATTCAGTGAGATTTCTCCACAACACCAACCCCTACATTTCAGCAGTTTTAGCTGTATAACAAGAATAAGGTAATGTGACTACCATATGGATGCAGGTGTCCCCCTGTACCTACTGGGGTTCCATTCCATAGGAACATAAGAACAGTCCCACTGGATCCGGCCATAGGCCCATCTAGTCCAGCTTCCTGTATCTCACAGCGGCCCACCAAATGCCCCAGGGAGCACACCAGATAACAAGAGACCTGCATCCTGGCATTCTGATGCCCTCCCACTGTGAAGGAACCCTATATAAATTACCATATTCAGTGACCGTTACTTTTCTTTACTATCAGTAGAAGCACACATTTTCTTTCTTAACATTTCTTAACATTTTCTTAGTCTCCTCTCTCTAGCATGCAGGCTGCTCATCTGCATGTTCTATTCCTCAGTTAAGCAAGAAACCAGTTCTGCTGTTAAGAAAGACAACTTCCACTGTGCTTCCATTGCTTCCACTGTGTGCTTCCACTGCTTCCACTGTTCCACTTCAAGTGTGCTTCCACTGCTCATAAAGAAGAATGGAGATAATGGGTGTTGGGGTGGTGGTGCAGAGAACCATGGATAAGTGAAACCACGGAAACAGATCCACAGATACAGGGGGATGCCTGTATTGCATCCTCTGATTTTCTTCAGTAAGATCCTCCATCTCAGGAGTTGCATTTAAAGCAAGTGAGGCATCAAGCCAAAACAAACTGGAATGGTGAAGTGGCATGTTTTATATACATAATTACTGAGAAAACACGCCAATTGACTGAAAACTGTACCTGTGTACATGTGAGTTGCTTGGCTCATGTGGTTTCCTCATGAGGAAGCTGCTTGACCCAATCACGAATGAGGCTATGCCGTATCTCTGAAACTAGACCACACGGATGCCATTTTTTGAATCAGCACACCAAATTCATATAAAACCACCATAAACTCTGCAAAAGGGTTTTCTGACCCTCAATTTGGCAGGCCTGTGTAATCAGAGCACTGCAGGAGATAGCAAATGAAGGACTAGTCGGTGGTCTGAGGGCAGAACTAGCCAAGTTACATGGAGTGTTCTGTTAGCACAGCATGAGGGAGGAAAGGGAGGGGGGATACCCTCAGAACCAGAGTTTTCTTTACCGTCATGGTCAAGTGAGAACAACTTAGCTACAGTCCATTAGAAATATCACCTTTTTTAAAAAAGAAATACTTCAAATTGCCAAGTGTGCTCAGTCTAAATATTCCTAAAAGACTGTCCAAGGCAGTCTTTTCAACTGAAGTTCAGTAGAAATGAGGTGTTAAACAAGTGCCAAGGGAAAGAATCACGCCAAAACTGTAAAATAAACAGTCCAGAATAAAATGGCTGAAGACTAACAGTGCAATCCTAGACACATTTACTCAGAAAAAAAAGTCTCACTGCATTCAGTGAGGCTTATTCCCAGGTACGTGTACATTGCAGGACTGCAGCCTTGGGGCCTCCAAGTGTCCAGTGTCTTTTGTCTCTTTTGATAGAAACTTCTGTCTCTGTCATGAAAGATGTGGGGTGTCAGGCAACCATTATATATTCTGGCTTATCAAAGCAGTAGCACAGCCAGGTGTATGTGTGTCACGGTAAGTATAGCAAGCACCACAACCTGCCATGTGAGTGGCCCCTTCCGCTTACCACTGGGGCAACGATAGCAATGCACAGGTGCTTGCCATTTGGTGAGCACCTGCATGTTGCTGTTGCTGTTGCTGCCCCAATGGGCCCAATGCTGCTGTCAAATAGTAGGTCCATGCGAATAAAGGAAGGCATAGAGATAACGGCTCAACACATTTATTTCATCTTCAGAACAGAACCTGGCAATCAAAACACAAGGTAAACACTCACGGCTTTATATCCCTTAGCTCCACCCAGATTCCCCATGATTGGTGCTGTTGAAAAACTAAACTAGAGGGCCAATCAGACAATAGGATTTTGATCCACCACCTGATTGGCCAGCCATAAGACCGGGCCAATCGGTTATGTGGGATTTCGATTCTGCATAACTTGCATACATAACAGCTGCCCTAAGGGACATTGCTACAGAAGAATGTAACTTCTTCGCCCACCACACAATTAGAGGGATTTGCTGCCACAGGAGGTGGTGATGGCCACTAGCTTAGATGACTTTATAAGGAAATTTGACCAATTTGTGGAGGGCAGGTCTATCAGTGCCTGTTGATCATGAATGACAGTATGCACTTAAATACTAGTTGCTAGAGAGCAGCAGCAGAAAGGGTCTCTGTTGATTTTGTGTTTTGGTTGTAGAATTCCTGGCAGCCTCTAGCTGACCACTTTGGGGAAACAGGACACTGGGTTGATAGCTACATGGACCTTCTCTTAACCCAGGAGAGTTATTCTTCTGTTCTAAACTCTAAACAGGAGAATCCGTCTTGTCTGTACGTGAGGAAGATCTGCAGAGTGAGTCAAACAGCATAATGGAAAGAAAAACCAATCTTTAAGTTGTCTTCT
The DNA here is from genome assembly GCF_035046505.1 of Tiliqua scincoides. Lineage (NCBI taxonomy): Eukaryota > Metazoa > Chordata > Lepidosauria > Squamata > Scincidae > Tiliqua > Tiliqua scincoides. The sequence continues at coordinate 31,095,806 of NC_089824.1, read as the reverse complement.
ATGTCTCTCTGTGGTTTTTAAAACCAAATACTGTAAAGCTACAAGAAAGAAGGAATTATTTTTGGGGGGGGGGGGAGAGAGAAAAGGCAGAATTGACCTTTGTAGTACATTTGATTAACACGAGTGTCAGTTCATGAATCATGCTTTGGAAAGCAAGATGGGAAGGAACCCTTCCCTGAACAGTAGCGCATTCACATGCATGAATGGTTTTTCAGTTCGTGTTCCATAATCTGAAATAAACCGTGTTTACTGACAATAGATTCATTAGACTCTCTTGCTGCCAACAGTCATAGGCAAGAAGAAAAAAATAGTGCTTTAAAAAAAATCTGAGTAAATGTGTTGGCCAATTCCAGTGTTGATGGAAGAACTGAAACGTCTTTCAATAACATCCATGCTTAAAAGAGATCCTTGTTCTGCATTTTATTTGCTACAAAAACACACACTTTGAAACTCAAGTTGAAGTCGTAAAGCATCTTCTGAAGATGTCTACTAAGAGAGTAGGCTCTGGCAGACGGTGGAGACGTGCTAAATATGCCCCCTTTAGATTTGTATGCATCCAGTGTTCAAAATATTGAGTCCAACATAGCTTATTTTTGCCCGGCCCAAAAGGTGTACACATTTGGTCCCTGTTGAGTACGTGCAGCGTTGGGCAGAAATGGCTTAATGAAGGAAAAAAATTAAGGAAACAATGTTTTTTGAACTCATGATGTTATTTTTACAGAAAAAAAATGCTTAGAAACAGAAAATTTTCTAGGGCCTTTCCAGTAGTGGCACTAACATTACAGAACTCTCTTCCCTTTGACTGCTTGATTGACTGTTTGATTAACCCTTTGATTAACTGTTATCTCCCTAGAAACTTTCTGGCAAGGCCTCTCTCCCCTTTGCCTTTGGAGTCATACTGGGTGGCAAGAGCAACAAGGAGGAAGTGCCTCCAAGTTGCTCTTGCCTTGCGGAATGACTCTGATGGCAAGGGGAAGGAGAAGCTTCTATGGCACATTGAGGCATCCTGCAAAACTTAGCACTGTGCCCCCCCCCACCAGACACACCCCCTCTCATTCTGCAATACATGTAGAATCACCAGTTGCCTGTACCTTTTCGGTTGCTCTTTTTGGTCAGTCTTGGTCAGATTTGATCTACAACTGTTTTATATTTTAAAATTCTGTTACTTTTAAGTATGATATAAGCCACATTAAATGCCTCCACTGGACAAGGAAAGTTGGGCTGTAAATATTTTAAGTAAATAGAAAGCTGTTCCAGCCTACCTAGCCACATCAAAACATCCTCAATTCCTTGCACCCTTTCTTCAATGACCAAGCCATACCTGCTTCAGTTCTTACAAGCACCTCTCTTGACCCAGAATTTAAAATGGATACAACAAATGATGACACCAGAGAATTCCTAGGTTCCCAACACAGCTTCCTTCTTGTCCTTATTGTAAGTGGCTCTGCCCATAGTTGATTCACAAGGACAATGTTCCTGTTTTTCATACAGGCAAAATATAAATATTTGTTCTTTTCTCCCAACATTCCTCCATTATTTGTCAGAATTATTTATTATACTACTTCCTCACAGCCTATGGTTCGTTATTACTATTATTACTTGTTGTTGGATATCTAGTAAAAAAAATCTCTAAATTATACTACCTAATGTAACCCACCCCACCAGTTATTCCCTTATCTCTAGACCACTGTAGTCCTGATCTTATCCTTGGTATAAGGTGATGGGATGTGATAGACAGTTTGGCACAATGAGAGGATGCGGGGACAAAGGAGCGAATAAGCAGCCCATCCTGGGGCATTCCGTGTATAAATGCTTTTATGCGAATGCCCGTAGTCTACTAGCAAAGGTGGGAGAACTGGAATGTCTGGTGACAAGGGAAAATATTGACATAGTGGGCATAACGGAAACCTGGTGGAATGCGGAGAATCAGTGGGATACCGCAATCCCGGGCTATAAACTCTACAGGAGGGACAGGCAGGGGCGTGTTGGAGGTGGGGTGGCCCTTTATGTTAAGGAAGGGATAGAATCCAGCAAAGTAGAGATTGAAGGTGGGTCCGACTCCACCGTAGAATCTCTGTGGGTTAAATTACCAGGCTTGTGCAGCAATGTAATACTGGGGGCGTGCTATCGTCCTCCAGATCAGAAATCTGATGGGGACCTTGAAATGAGGAAACAGATCAGGGAGGTGACAAGGAAGGACAGGGTTGTAATCATGGGGGACTTCAATTATCCTCATATTGACTGGGTCAATTTGTGTTCTGGACACGATAAGGAAACCGGATTTCTTGACGTGCTAAATGACTGTGGCTTAGATCAGCTAGTCACGGAGCCCACCAGAGGACAGGTGACTCTGGATTTAATTTTGTGCGGTACGCAGGACCTGGTTAGAGATGTAAACGTTACTGAGCCATTGGGGAACAGTGATCATGCTGCGATCCGTTTTGACGTGCACGTTGGGGGAAGAATACCAGGCAAATCTCTAACAAAAACCCTTGACTTCCGACGGGCGGACTTCCCTCAAATGAGGAGGCTGGTTAGAAGGAGGTTGAAAGGGAGGGTAAAAAGAGTCCAGTCTCTCCAGAGTGCATGGAGGCTGCTTAAAACAACAGTAATAGAGGCCCAGCAGAGGTATATACCGCAAAGAAAGAAGGGTTCCACTAAATCCAGGAGAGTGCCCGCATGGCTAACCAGCCAAGTTAGAGAGGCTGTGAAGGGCAAGGAAGCTTCCTTCCGTAAATGGAAGTCTTGCCCTAATGAAGAGAATAAAAAGGAACATAAACTGTGGCAAAAGAAATGTAAGAAGGTGATAGGGGAGGCCAAGCGAGACTATGAGGAACGCATGGCCAGCAATATTAAGGGGAATAATAAAAGCTTCTTCAAATATGTTAGAAGCAGGAAACCCGCCAGAGAAGCGGTTGGCCCTCTGGATGGTGAGGGAGGGAAAGGGGAGATAAAAGGAGACTTAGAGATGGCAGAGAAATTAAATGAGTTCTTTGCATCTGTCTTCACGGCAGAAGACCTCGGGCAGATACTGCTGCCCGAACGGCCCCTCCTAACCGAGGAGTTAAGTCAGATAGAGGTTAAAAGAGAAGATGTTTCAGACCTCATTGATAAATTAAAGATCAATAAGTCACCGGGCCCTGATGGCATACACCCAAGGGTTATTAAGGAATTGAAGAATGAAGTTGCAGATCTCTTGACTAAGGTATGCAACTTGTCCCTCAAAATGGCCACAGTGCCAGAAGATTGGAGGATAGCAAATGTCACGCCTATTTTTAAAAAGGGAAAGAGGGGGGACCCGGGAAACTATAGGCCGGTCAGCCTAACATCCATACCGGGTAAGATGGTGGAATGCCTCATCAAAGATAGGATCTCAAAACACATAGACGAACAGGCCTTGCTGAGGGAGAGTCAGCATGGCTTCTGTAAGGGTAAGTCTTGCCTCACAAACCTTATAGAATTCTTTGAAAAGGTCAACAGGCATGTGGATGCGGGAGAACCCGTGGACATTATATATCTGGACTTTCAGAAGGCGTTTGACACGGTCCCTCACCAAAGGCTACTGAAAAAACTCCACAGTCAGGGAATTAGAGGACAGGTCCTCTCGTGGATTGAGAACTGGTTGGAGGCCAGGAAGCAGAGAGTGGGTGTCAATGGGCAATTTTCACAGTGGAGAGAGGTGAAAAGCGGTGTGCCCCAAGGATCTGTCCTGGGACCGGTGCTTTTCAACCTCTTCATAAATGACCTGGAGACAGGGTTGAGCAGTGAAGTGGCTAAGTTTGCAGACGACACCAAACTTTTCCGAGTGGTGAAGACCAGAAGTGATTGTGAGGAGCTCCAGAAGGATCTTTCCAGACTGGCAGAATGGGCAGCAAAATGGCAGATGCGCTTCAATGTCAGTAAGTGTAAAGTCATGCACATTGGGGCAAAAAATCAAAACTTTAGATATAGGCTGATGGGTTCTGAGCTGTCTGTGACAGATCAGGAGAGAGATCTTGGGGTGGTGGTGGACAGGTCGATGAAAGTGTCGACCCAATGTGCGGCGGCAGTGAAGAAGGCCAATTCTATGCTTGGGATCATTAGGAAGGGTATTGAGAACAAAACGGTTAGTATTATAATGCCGTTGTACAAATCGATGGTAAGGCCACACCTGGAGTATTATGTCCAGTTCTGGTCGCCGCATCTCAAAAAAGACATAGTGGAAATGGAAAAGGTGCAAAAGAGAGCGACTAAGATGATTACGGGGCTGGGGCACCTTCCTTATGAGGAAAGGCTACGGCGTTTGGGCCTCTTCAGCCTAGAAAAGAGACGCTTGAGGGGGGACATGATTGAGACATACAAAATTATGCAGGGGATGGACAGAGTGGATAGGGAGATGCTCTTTACACTCTCACATAATACCAGAACCAGGGGACATCCACTAAAATTGAGTGCTGGGCGGGTTAGGACAGACAAAAGAAAATATTTCTTTACTCAGCGTGTGGTCGGTCTGTGGAACTTCTTGCCACAGGATGTGGTGCTGGCGTCTAGCCTAGACGCCTTTAAAAGGGGATTGGACGAGTTTCTGGAGGAAAAATCCATTATGGGGTACAAGCCATGATGTGTATGTGCAACCTCCTGATTTTAGGAATGGGTTAAGTCAGAATGCCAGATGTAGGGGAGAGCACCAGGATGAGGTCTCTTGTTATCTGGTGTGCTCCCTGGGGCATTTGGTGGGCCGCTGTGAGATACAGGAAGCTGGACTAGATGGGCCTATGGCCTGATCCAGTGGGGCTGTTCTTATGTTCTTATGTTCTTGCTTTTGTCCTCGATAAGCCCATCTATCATCCTTTGCCAAGTCTTTAAAATATCTAGAGATAAGGATTCTGGGATCATCTGAACAGAAGCAGTAATCCTGGTGGCACATTAATTTGCACGGCAGCCAATCTGTCAAACCAAGATAACCCAATAATTAACTATGTTTGGTCAGCTCTTCCTTTATGTTTTATATAGGGTTGTATAATTTAATTGTATTAGCTTCCTTTTATTTGGAAAAAAAATTTCAACACAGATAAGGATCCCCTCCAAAGTTTCAATATATTTATCCATTTAGAAGGATTTTTAATTCCTGATGAAGCTGATGTTAAGAATTCAGTTTTGTTATTATTAACCATATACAGGTATGGCCTTTTTCTCCGTGGATTTGGGACCCACAGATTCAACTTACTGTGGAAGCCACCGTGAAGGACTAGACCTGAGCTCCCATGGAGCTGTTATGGAAAAGGCTTCAACAACTCCTGATCTCAGTTAAGCCTGTTCCAAGTGGATGGAGACTTGTGTGGATAATCAAAACACTTGAGTTCTTCCTCAACATAATGGAGACAATCTAGGCTACCAAGACACAGCTTCTCTTGTTGTCCCAGCTGTGGATATCATTTCTTATTTCAGGCTTCAAAAGAAGTGGCAAGGCACTCATTTCTTTTTGTTCCTCCCTGATGGTAACCGGAAGACAAACTAGGAATGAATGCTAGATGTTTTCAGCTATTTCCTTGGACAGACATTTTATTTTGATCTTATTTCAGTGCTGTTTTATTCTGCCTAAAATGCAGCCGAATGACAAAAATCAATTTCTTGTGCTTTCATTCTAAGTACAGGCCTAACTGTAAAACAATGACAGAGCAAAGCCTCCAGGTTTTTCTGAATAAGCCCCTGCCCAAAGTGGTTTATTTCCTTCATTTTTTTTTTTTTTTTTTGAGAGGGCAACCGTCAGAAGTTTAAAATTGTGCCACTCAACACCTGTCTTTATCTTGGCTTTTTTTCCCCTTTAAGTGCAGCCACAAATCAGAAATTGGATTGTAAGAGGTTTTAACATCTGAAGGCCATTGCTCAAAGGTACACCACACCATATGCAAATGGACAGTATCTTGCCGTCTCTGTCAGTTACAGAAGCTTATTTCATGCCAGTCATAGTCTGCGTTGTTATTAAATTCATTACAGAGCCTTTGTGAAAGGTCAGCAGCTGAATTTGTAAGGAAATCTTGTTTTCAAATCACTTGTAGAATAACATTAGGAGGGGTGGCCAGTCTGGGCATCGCCTCCTTTGCATGTGGAATGTTGAAATGTTTTCCACATACTGATGGATAAAGCCTGCAAAACCCAAGCCACTACCGTAAGTAACCTGTGTGTGCACTAATACAGAAGAACAGGGTACTGACCCCAAAATGTAAAATCTTGACCAGTAAGGGTATTAAATGGCATTTTCCAGTGGTCTCAAGGACAAGGGTTCCACATTCAACAAACTGATGATTCCTAAAGGTAACAGTAGATGCTGGGGACAGAATCAGAGATACAGAAAAAGGTAAACTTTGGAATCTAATGTGCTTCTGCTTTTGGTGTAGCACAGTGGGTACCAAACCCCAGCTCATGCGCCAGATGTGGCACCCATCACAATCCTTCCCCTGGGTCAGGGGTCGGCAACCTTAAACACTCAAAGAGCCATTTGGACCCGTTTTCCGGAGGAAAAAAACCTCAGGAGCCACAAAACCCTTTTGACATCTAAAATGAAGATGTTGGCAACCTTCAGTCTCGGAAGACTATGGTATCGCGCTCTGGATGGTGGTTCTGGCACAGCGTTCTAGTGTGGCTGAAAAGGCCGATTCAGGAGTGACAATCCCTTCCACACTGGGAGCAAGTGTAGTGTGTCACCTGGTCTGTCTCCCTGGCTATGGGCCTTCCTTCTTTGCCTCTTTGCCTCAGACTGTTGGCCAAGTGTCTCTTCAAACTGGGAAAGGCCATGCTGCACAGCCTGCCTCCAAGCGGGCCGCTCAGAGGCCAGGGTTTCCCACCTGTTGAGGTCCACTCCTAAGGCCTTCAGGTCCCTCTTGCAGATATCCTTGTATCGCAGCTGTGGTCTACCTGTAGGGCGCTTTCCTTGCACGAGTTCTCCATAGAGGAGATCCTTTGGGATCTGGCCATCATCCATTCTCACAACATGACCAAGCCAATGCAGGCGTCTCTGTTTCAGCAGTGCATACATGCTAGGGATTCCAGCTCGTTCCAGGACTGTGTTGTTTGGAACTTTGTCCTGCCAGGTGATGCCAAGAATGCATCAGAGGCAGCGCATGTGGAAAGCATTCAGTTTCCTCTCCTGTTGTGAGCAAAGAGTCCATGACTCGCTGCAGTACAGAAGTGTACTCAGGACGCAAGTTCTGTAGACCTGGATCTTGGTATGTTCCATCAGCTTCTTGTTGGACCAGATTCTTTGTGAGTCTGATATGAAAATGAAGATAACACTTCATGATATGGAAAAACGAAGATAACACTGCATATATATATATATATATATATATATATATATATATATATATATATATATACACACACACACACACACACACACCTTTATGCTCTTATAGGTCCCATTTTTATAATGTAGCCCCCTCTTGTAGCTTTTAGTTAGTTTTGTCATACATTCTTGTGCTGTGTTTTCAGACGCCTGGTCCTCTATGGTGTTTTGCCCGATTCCAAGGCCATTCTCTGCCTGGAGAATTAGGCCCACTTTTAGCTAATTAGCTCCCCTTCTTTCCTCCAACAAATGACCCTAGTTCTGCCCTGCAGTTCTGCTGGACCCCACCTCCAGGGTAGCTGGCCTGTTCAACCTGCAGAGGTCCTCTCTCCTGCCAGCAGGCTTCCGCCACTACAGCAGACCCTGGGTCCTCAGCAGGTCTTGGGCACAGCAGCCACACACCAAACTCCAGTGTCTCCAGCAGTCCATTAGTCACAAAGTCAGTCAGAGTATCCAGGGCAGAGTCCAAAGTCAATAAGCCAAGTCACAGTCCAAGGTCAGATTCCAAAGTAAGTCAGTCAAATCAGTCAGAGTATCCAAGTCAAAGTCAATAAGCCCAGTCAGTCTCCTCTCCAACCTGTACTCCTTCTACAACCCACACCCCCTTCCTGCCTCAAGTGCTCCTTATATCCCTGAGGGCCCTATTGCCTTCAAGTGGCTGCAGCTGTGCAGCACACTCTGCTGAATCCCCAGGCCTTACCCTTAAAGGGGCCACTGCTGATACCACATCTACCTCCTCACCAGATCTTCCAGGATTCCAATACATATGGTGGTTATGACATCTGCTTATCTTACATGGATACTAAAGAACTCCCCCCACCTTCCAGAGGCACCCTGCTGGAAGGAAGAAAGGACACAGACTCCAGAGGTGGGGAAGAGAAGAAGGGGGGGCAGCCACAGGCCAGCTTCTGCCCTGCCTGCCTGCCTGCAAGCCTGCCCTCCCTCACTCAGGCTGCAACCCTCTCCACACTATCCTGGGAGTAAGCCCCATTGGCTACAATGGGACTTCTGAGCAGACAAGTTGGTTGGAGCTCTCAGGTTGCAGTCCTCTCCACACTTTCCTGGGAGGAAGCCTTACTGACTACTTCTGAGTAGACCTGCATAGAAGGGGGCTGAGGCTGCAGCCCTCCACACCTTCCTGGGAGGAAGCCCCACTGACTACAGCGGGGCTTACTTGTGAGTAGACCTGCACAGGAGGAGGCTGAGGCTACAGCCCTCCACACCTTGCTGGGAGTAGCCCAGGGCTTACTCTTGAACAGACCTGCGCAGGCTCCCACTCACGTGTCCTTGCGCTTGGCCTTGAGCAGGCTCCAAGGCTGCCATCCCAGGCACCCTTTCCTGGGAGTAAGCTTCATCTGCTGTAATGGGGCTTACAACTGAGTAGACACACAGGATGTCTCCTCAGCTGTGGAGGAAAAGCCTCTCCTTGCACTGAGTGGGGACCTGCTCAGGGAAAGGTGGGCTGCAAGGGCTCGCAATGGCTGAGGAGGAGGGCGTCCTGCTGGAGAGTTGGGGAAGGGAAAAACAAGCCTGCACAGCAGGCAGAATTGAAAAGGGAAACCAATGTGGGGCAGGTGGGGGTGAAGGGAGAGGAGGGCAGTGAGCTCAGGGGGCGGAGGGAAGCAGCCTGCCCTCCCAGCACACGTGCCTCCTGTTACTCCCTTTGCCACTTTCACTGGGAGGAGCCGCAGCAGAAAGAGCCACATGCGGCTCTAGAGCTGCAGGTTGCTGACCCCTGCCCTGGGTGAACGGAGCTCAACGTTCCACCAGGGAGCCTCCACTGTGTACCTCCGATAACCCCCAAAATGCATGCCAGCCAGTCACTTCCACGTTCCATCACCCCAGCAGGCTTTGCAGCTGGATTTCTGGGCAGACACAACTGGCTGGCACACAATTTGGGGGCAATCAGAGGCACATTGTGGAGGCTCCCCAGCAGAACAGTGAGTTCTGTTTGTGTTGGGGAAGGGTTTTCCAGCATGCAGTAGTCTCCTAGCACGGTTGGGCCGGGAAGTTGTTTCTGTTTTATAAAGGAGGAGGAAAATAAATGGTTAGCAGGATGTCAGTGAATCTTGTACTCTTTCCTTGAGCCCCACTCCCAGACAGTGGTACCAGTAGAAAAAAAAATATGGGAAGGCACATCAGGGGCATTTGAAGAGTTAAACTTTTACTACATGTTAGGTTTCAGGAAGACTAGTAGCATTCTATTTTGCCTTGCTGCTTCTATCCTCAGCAGAAAGAGACGTGAGCCCAGGCTGAAGTCTGGACTTTGTCTGTGGTGGTGTAGATCAGGGGTCTCTAAACTTCTTGGCCAGAGGGCTGCCTGAAATATCTGGCGCAGTGCTGAGGGACGGAAAAAAGTTTAAATATAAAATGTAAATAAATAAATTAGAGATGGAACTTAGATGAATGAATAAATGAATGAGTGGCTCATGTGAAGGCTCTCCGGCCCTCAAAACACCCTCCATATGCAATCAGAGTACAGCTCTGATCACGTAAAGTTGAGTGGGCCAGAGGCTTTCAGGAGACAAGTGGCTGGGCGCGGGCCAGATAGAGGCTTGCTGCGGGCTGCATCTGGCCCCCGGGCTGGGGTTTGGAGACCCCTTTTGTAGATGAAAGACAAGATGAGCACAGCAGTTAGTGACTGGCATCCATGCTTCACCCTTTTAACTGGGCAAACTGGGACTGGGTTGGGGAAAGGTAGTTCTCTCTGCTCCAACCTAAAGCCAGAGAGCTCAGATAGATGAGGCAGCCTTGGGAAAACCTCCTTCCCAGGATAACAGGAAGTCCCCAAATCCCAGAAAAATCAAAGAGCACTGGAACATGAGCAGTTGAGGAGATGTGACAACTCACTTCCTCAGAAGATAACAGAGGCAAGGCAGGCAAAACTTTGAAAATTCAAGATGTTTTTTTAAAAAAAACTGTAAAGATATTAAAACAATGGAGAGAATAAGTGCAAGAATAAAAGCAGACACCAATAAGCTAACAGGAGGAGGAAAGGGTGGGTTGGCAACCCTTGCCAAGTGGGTTGGCACTTAAAATTCAAGTGGTAAATACAACCAACACTTAATGCAACTTCTCTGATAACTTTTTCTACCCCACATACAGGCCAATCCAATGTAATTACCCCTTCTGATGCTGCTGTACCAATGGGGTGCGTGTTGCAACCCGTGGAGGGTTGAGCACTCCAGGTAACAGAACATTTGATTCCAAGCTTCCACTGTCACAACAGGTCTACTTGGATCTGTAGTGGCTATTTTGCTGGCACAAGTCTGAGTGGACCCAGTTAGGTGGATTGAGGCCAGGAAGGAGGATAGAATATCACTTGAGCTGCTGCCTCTGATAATTGCCCTCTGCCCATTTTTGACACACACCCCTCTCCGCTTTGCTCCCTGCCCCACTCTGCTCACTAGGCCTCGCCCTGCCCACTATGATTCCCCTCCCCACCCCCACGCCAACTTACCAGTGCCAGGGTTCCCACGGTGGCTGCTGCTGCTCTGCATTTGCAGTGGGGACCAGGCTGCACTCTAAGGTGCATTACATTTTGTGACAGCCATAGAGCATTCTACGCCTCTAGAACTTGTGTTCCGGCAACACAGCAGACCAAGAGGACTGGGCTGTTATTCTTGCTGATCCAGGCCCCTTGCTCCCAGTCTTCAACAGGATGGGAGATGAACTCCTGTGAAGCATCACATGCTTCTGATGTCAAACCTTGGAAAATACCCAGATAGGGGTTGCATGGTTCCTCTTTTTATAATTTTCAGAATTGGGTTTGGGTGAAGGACGTCATCCTAGTCCCTAAATTTGTGATCTTCCGGGGGCGGGGGGCAGCCATTGCTGGGAACACTGGCTTCCTTGCCTCCCCCAGAGTCATGTATGCATCCCCTGTGATAAGCCTCTAAAATTATTGATGGGTCAAATTCTGGTAATGCTGTCCTTTCCCATCATATTATCTCTTAGTCAGTAGCCAGCACTGAACTGGAGCATCTCTCCATAACCAGTTGTAGGCTGGTTCCTGTGTTGCTGAGGGATTCTATGGTCACAACATTTTAGCCTTGGAAAAACAATATCTGTTAGACATAACCTGTCTGTAATAATCCATTCTCTTCTTCATCAAGAGTCAACAACATGTTAAGACCAGCTTAGAGACCTATGCAGCTAGTCTGGCCTCCAACCTACTGGAAGTGAATTCTCAGGCCTAAGCCAATAGCAGGGGAGAGATTCATACATAATGCACCGTTCCATATGACCTGACCGGTCAATGAAATAATTAAATCTTTAGAACTTTACATTCCCGATTTCTCTCAACCACTTAGACTGAAATTATTTCAATTAAAATTTAAATGAAGTTACAATTCCCAGTTTGAATGTTTCAGAGGCTGTTAGATTATTATAGCATTGGGCTGTGCCTCTGTCAAGGCTTGGGTTTTACAAAGCTGCCCTTCACTGGGCATTTTTTTTTTAACTTTACTGATATTAGACTAAAGGTTGTACTTTCTACTCCACTTTCTCGCAAACTCCTGGTTTGCAATTGAGTTTTATTGATAGTCTGACAGGATGAACAAAGCTGAGGTACTGGGTAAGTGACTAGTAAAGCTAGATCAGGGGTGCTCAGTACGTCGATCGGGATCGACCGGTCGATTCTGAGGCAAAATTAGTCGATCGCGGAGCCCTGTCTGTAGGCATTGACACACACACACACACACATACACAGAGGGCTGGCAAGCCGCAGTCACCCAGCCGGGCTCCCCCCCAACTCTGCCCCCTCGCAGGAGCCCCCGAGCCTGTGAGGCGAGGCTGCTCAAGGCACGCGAGGATCGCGCTGGCCACAGGGCGGAGGATCGGGGCCAAGGCTGGCCGGGCAGCTCCAGGCGCCTGGCAGGCTCCCTCCTCTGCCCCATGCTGGCTGCGAGGCTTCCTTGGGGGGCATCGGAGAAGGTGATGCCAGAGGAGGAAGCTGCGGGAGTCTGCAGAGCCGAGAACAGCCGGGGAGGAGGGAGCGCAGCCCGGCAGCGGCGTGCCCGAGGAAGAGGAGGAGGAGGAGGAAGGAGGAAGGAGCGGACCCGAGGGGAGGGGAGGGGCTCCCCTGCTGCCCACCCCCCATGGTCTAGGTGTTTCGTTTCTCTAGGCAGCGTTCCCGGGTCCGCCCATGCCTGGATGGAGAGGGCTGCCCTTTCTGGTCCCATGAGTGGATGTTTGAAATCTCTGTTGATGCCTCCGGGCCGGCCGCGAAGTTGTGGGAGCTGCTGCCCCCCCTTCCTGCGGGCTCTCCCCAGGAGGTGAGAGCTTGAAGTGGGGCGGGCGGGTGACAATGGCTGTCAGTGGAATCTGCCTTCTTGGGTCCATCTGTGGCCAGTTGTGTGGGGGTGTGTGTGTAGTCAGGGTGGTGATGGTGGGGGTGTTTTGTGTGTGTGGTGGTGGGATGGGGTAGAGTGGAGTGTGTGTGTGTGGTGGAGTGTGTGTTGTGTGTGCGTGCGGTGGGGGTGAGGTGTGTGTGTTGGGGATGGTGGTGGAGGTGTTTTGTGAGTGCGGTGGGGGTGGGGTGTGTGGTGGGGTGGGGCTATTTTGTGTTTGTGGTGGGGTGGTGTGTGTGTGGTGGAGTGTGTGTATGTGTGTGTAGTGGGGGTGAGGTGTGTGTGTTGGGGATGGTGTTGGAGGTGTTTTGTGAGTGGGGTGGGGGTGGGGCTGTTTTATGTGTGTGGTGATAGTGGGGTGTGTGTGGAGGGGTGATGGTGGGGATGGTGTGTGTGTGTGTGTGTTTTGTGTGTGGTGGGGCTGTTTTGTGTGTATGTGGGGTGGGGCTGTCCTCTTCTTACAGGCTTATTTGCAATAAATGCACATTTTGCTGCCTGGAATAGGATGTTGAATAGAACAGGACATTGTATATACATAGGTCATGGGTACATCTTGTTGTCAGGATTTGGGAAAACATGTGGCTCTTCCAGGCCATCAGACACAAAAAACATCTGGATGGTGGGAGGAGAGAAGGTGGGCTGCTTTAGCATTAAGGAGAAGCACAACTGGCATATTTCTTGTGCTGTTAGCTTTCGTCAGCCTTGCCAAATGTGTGTGTGTGTGTGTGTGTGTGTGTGTGTGTGTGTGTGTGTGTGTGTGTGTGTTGATCTGTTTTCCCCCTTTCTTCTTTTGTGGGACTCAAGGCAGTCACAGGAGGCGATTGTGAGCTGCGTGCTTGGGTCACTGAGGCCGGCGATCCATGCGCCGCTGAGCCGGGGAGCGCACGGCACTGCTTGCGTGGCGGCCAGGAGGCGCTGCCGGCCTCGGGGGGGGAGCAGAGACCCAGAGAGAGGTGGGCATGCGTGGCAGACTTCGGGCACAAAGTTGGACCAGGGTGCGGATGAGGAAGATGGTGGTGGTGGGCTCCCAAATCAGACACTGGGGAGGAAAGTTCAATGGGGGGGGGTCCTGGCTTGGAAAAGTCCCTGTTCCCCTCTTGCCTTCTTGCCCCACTCACTCTGCCCCCCCACTTGTGCCCCCCCGTACAGTGCCCCCCACTTGTCCCATCCACTCAAGATCCATTCCCCTGGCCCTCATTCATCTATCCCCCCCCAGCCACTTAAGCCTGAGCAAGAAGGATGGCTTGGCTAGACCACCCTAGTGTGCCACTAACAGTCCTCAGGTGTGCCCTGGGGGGTTTGGGGCAAGCTCAGGCATTACAAAGTAATTACAAGTAATTACAAGTTTAAAATAAATAAAATGTATTGTTATTGTAAAATAAATAAAATATATTGTTATAAAACAATAAAATATTGTTTATTTATAAACTATAAAAATGCTTATAGTTAATTATGTTGTGTTGTGCAATATTGGCTCATGCGGTTATGCACGGTACACCAACATACATTGTACACATAAATGTTATATGTTATGATGGCGCGAACATTGTAAAAAAACTCTGGTAGATCTCTGGGCCTTGCTGGGTTTCAAAGTAGCTCTTGAGCCAAAAAAGTGTGAGCACCCTTGAGCTAGATGTTAATTTATAAAAGGTTCTTCAGTTGCTGGCTGCTGTGGAAAAAAATGGTGTCCTCCATCATCCTTGGTTATGTGATGAACTACATATGGAATGGCTTTTGGGAGCCCAAGAGACACTTGCACATGCAGAAGGTATCTCATGCTCATGGAAGGGCTGTGTTACACCTTGTGCTAGGGTGTTAGCAGGGCTAGCCCAAGACATGCCATATGCCACTGCTTTCACCTTATTCCATGGTATGCCAGACAGGGCTTCTGAGAGGGATTTTATCAGGGGGTACAAAAGTTTATTTTGGGCCACTTTGCAAAGGGGGAGGGGTGAAACAGAGCGCGGGAGCGGGGCAAGCAGAATGGTGGCAGAGAGGGGCAAAAGGATGGGGGGAGGGTGCAGGCAGCTAGAAAAGTCTTTGGAGCCCAAGTCTACCTACCCATGTGGATTAAAATAAAGTGCAGTCACACACACGTAGTAGTGTTCCCAGCATTCTATGCAGACAACAGGTCAGAGTAGATAGTAAACTATAAGATCCCAGGAAATTTCTGGGCCCCCTCCTTTGGCTCCTGGGCCCCATTTTTGACCCTGGGCCTGGGTACAAATTATCCCCTTTACCCCCCTCTCCTAGGCCCTGGTGCCAGATTCCACCCACCACACTTCCTCTTTCCACTTCCTGGATTTGAAAAGGGGGGGGGGAACTGAAGTAGAAATGTGGCAGAGAGTAGAGTAGTGAGCTAGAGAATTTCTCATACTTCCTCTTCCTCCTCATTCCTTTTCTAATTCAGAGAGTGGTGGCAGATATGCCCCCCCCCCGCAATCTGCTCACTGCCTGAGGCAACTGCCTCAGTCTGCCTTATGGATGGGCCAGGCCTTAGGATCAGATAAGAAAAGTGAAACTAAATCTTAAGATGCTCTTCCATTTGCCCTGAAGTTCTCATGACCTCTTGCATGAAAAAAAGCAACACCCTCCTGCTAAAGGCAACAAATGCTGGGGGATTACTTCATACACCTGTCCACCGTGGGTACTCTGCAAGTAGAACCTGGAAGAAGCAGCTACCTCTTCTTCAAGAGTTGCTTGGAGAAGAGGCTGACAATAATCATGCTGAAATATTTTTTAGTATCTATTTGCTCTCAGGAGAGTGTGGGGTGTAAACAGATAATTGGGACATAACTTGCTTGGGAAGGGAGATCTCCAGAAAATGGAGAACATTTAAAGGAGAGGCTGTTTAACTAAGAACAGGGATTAAGGGAGCTAGAAAACCTTCTAATGTACTTAACTCATATCTCTGGGGTATTGATCTAGATACCTGAAGAATCAGCCTGAAGAAAACACAGGTCATGGTTCAGGATGTGGACTCACCTCCCTGCATTACAATCTCTGAGCATGAACTGGAGGTTGTCCATGACTTTGTGTACCTTGGCTCAACGATCTCCGACACTCATTCTCTCGATACCGAGCTAAACAAGCGCATTGGTAAAGCAGCTACCACGTTTTCCAGACTCACAAAGAGAGTCTGGTCCAACAAGAAGCTGACGGAACATACCAAGATCCAGGTCTACAGAGCTTGCGTCCTGAGTACACTTCTGTACTGCAGTGAGTCATGGACTCTTCGCTCACAACAGGAGAGGAAACTGAGCGCTTTCCACATGCGCTGCCTCCGACGCATCCTCGGCATCACCTGGCAGGACAAAGTTCCAAACAACACAGTCCTGGAACGTGCTGGAATCCCTAGCATGTATTCACTGCTGAAACAGAGACGCCTGCGTTGGCTTGGTCATGTCGTGAGAATGGATGATGGCCGGATCCCAAAGGATCTCCTCTATGGAGAACTCGTGCAAGGAAAGCGCCCTACAGGTAGACCACAGCTGCGATACAAGGACATCTGCAAGAGGGATCTGAAGGCCTTAGGGATGGACCTCAACAAGTGGGAAACCCTGGCCTCTGAGCGGCCCGCTTGGAGGCAGGCTGTGCAGCATGGCCTTTCCCAGTTTGAAGAGACACTTTGCCAACAGTCTGAGGCTAAGAGGCAAAGAAGGAAGGCCCATAGCCAGGGAGACAGACCAGGGACAGACTGCACTTGCTCCCGGTGTGGAAGGGATTGTCACTCCCAAATTGGCCTTTTCAGCCACACTAGACGCTGTGCCAGAACCACCTTTCAGAGCGCAATACCATAGTCTTTCGAGACTGAAGGTTGCCAATACAGTGTGATCTAGATACCAGATGGTTAGGCAGGTGGTTAGGCCCTTTCATAGGAAAGAGTATTATCACTTTCTGTTCTAGAGCACAATCTTCCAGTTTGGAAGACAAAAAAACTTTCAGCCACATACTGTACGTGTTGCACATTCAAAATAGATACAGCAGTGATCTCCAAACTTTTTCATCTTATGGCACACTGACAAGGCACCAAAATGGTCAAGGCACACCATCAGTTTTTTGTTTTTTTTTTGACAATTGACTTGGCACACCATAATGCTGGTGGGTACTGCTGGCACCCCCCAATGGCCCTACTAATAAATGACCCTCCCCCAAACACCCGCAGCACACCTGCAGACTATTCATGGCACACCAATGTGCTGCGGCACAGTGGTTGAAAATCACTGAGCGATGGCATTAAACATACTTCTACACCACTTTTCATATCATTTCAGTTGCAATGTCAGTATGAATCTTCTTCCTCTACATACTGTTGAATATTCTGAAATGGCCTTTCTCCGTAAGAAGAGCTTCAGTGATGCTCGAACTGCAGTTTTGATTGAGAGAGGCTTGGGCAAGAAAATTGAATCAGACCCATTCCATAGACTTTGAGGTTCTGGGAGTAGTCACTCGATCAGCACATTCTTGAGACAAGCCCTTTACTGGAATGTTACCATCCCGCCTACTTCTCAGGTTTCTCTTTCAATTTTGCAGGACATACCAGGTATAAAAGGAGTTCCAGGTTTTTTGTTCTGACGGCCCACACATATGACTTTCACATAATCCCAAGCGGAATTTGATCCTGAATATCTAGTATCCGGATCTGTTGACTTTCAACATTTTTCTACTGTCAGCACTGTAGAGACAGCATAACTCGGTCCTACTGCACAGTGTGTCTGTTTAAATTTAAATGCCTCAGCTCTCCTTAATGATGCCTATTTGAACAAGACCTAGCACTTAAGACTTGCCAAAGTACTTAAAAGCTGACCTGCAACTATTTTTTTTTTTGTCTACTTCCACAATTTTCCTGAGCAGAAATAATCAAATGTACCATTGTCTGCTCTTTGGAGCTAGAGGGCTTGTGCATCAACAGTAATTCATTTGTTAAATGTTGCACAATGAGCAGATTTCTCTTAATTTCTTCAGTTTTTTTAACCCATCAAACCATTGCCTGAACTTGGCTGTCAGGGTATCTTTAGGCTCTACAGCCAGGCACAGCCTGTCATGCACGACTCATGACAATGGATGCGGGCACATCCTCCCATTCTCCCAGGCAATCCAATGGGGTTGGGTAAGCATTGCAAAGTGGATGCACATCCACATTGGCTTTTCTGTTGACTGCATTGACTCCAAATGTGACTGCTGGTTTCCATGCTTGGCTGTTCCTTGCTAGTGTGGGACAATCTAGAAATATAGCTAGATCATTGTTATGTACGCTATTCACAAATCATTTCACTTGTTCAATTCCAACGTGTTATTTTGCACAGGAGACCCACCCTGGCCAAAAGAAGATGTTCTTGGAGTCAACTTCTGTCTCTGATTTCCTGAGTCCCAAGACCTGCTGTCTGTCCTGGCTGGTAAATGGGAACATGCTACATTGGTACCTCATTTCCTCTAATTCCCTCTCACATTACACCAGAACCAGGAGACCAGTAGCATTTCCCTTTTATGTAACACAACAGCCAGGGCACATCAGCTAAAATTGAGTGTTGGGAGTGCTAGGACAGACAAAAGAAAATATTTCTTTACCCAGCGTGTAATTAGTCTGTGGAACCCCTTGCCGCAGGAAGTGGTGATGGCATCTTGCCTAGATACCTTTAAGAGGGAATTGAACAAATTTCTGAGAAACACTCTATCACAGTTAGAAGTCATGATAGGTATGTGCAAGCTCCTGCTTTTAGAAGTAGGCTACCTGAGAATGCTGGATGCAGAGGAGGGCAGCAGGACACAGGTTGTGCCTTGTTGTCTTGTGTGTTCCCTGGGGCATTTGGTGGGCCACTGTGAGATACAGGAAGCTGGACTAGATGGGCCTTTGGCCTGATCAGGCAGGACTCTTCTTATGCTCTTTTAAATGGGACTGTGCTACATTAGTGCCTCATTTCCTCTGATTATGCCAGAATTAATCCCCTTTCTCTGCAGAGCTCCTGGAGAGCTGTGTCTTTGCCCCAGTGTTCTACTATAAGTCCAAGTGGTTAAAGCGATAATTCTCTCTATAAAGGCTCTTTCCTCTGAGTAGCTCCCAGGCTACCTCTAAAAGATGCTAAGGAGTGTTCAGCCGATTCTCAAGGGGGGGGGAAGCATTCCCTAAAGGAAATGTGCGTGTTTGCAGTTGTGACGTTGATCCAGCTTTGTCACTGGAGGCCCAAGTGACATCTGTCACTGTGTGCCTTTTTACCAGCTACAGCTGGCTCACCATCTGTGAACCAATTGGACAGAAACAGCCTGGCCATGGTGATCCACGTGCTGGTGCTAAACTCTGGATTAGGCAACTGTATTTCATTGCACATGAAGCTATTTATGAAGATTGTTCAGAAAGTGTAGTTAAGTCCAAAATGCAGCTGCTCGGTTGCTAACTGGTATCAGCCATTGGAAATGTATCTCACCAATGCTTTAGGCAAATGCACTGGCTCTTGATCCATTTCTAAGCACCATTCAAAGGGTCAGTGCTTACCTTCAAACCTTGTGACCCTGAAGGATCACCTATGTTCACATGAATGTGCCTGGATACAAAGGTGTTCTTTGGAGGTTCTGAATAGTCATTGCTGGGGGCACACAATGCGGAAAGCTGACATACCAAATTTGTGGGCTCCTCATATGTATCTAATTGGTCACTGTTGGAGATTAGATGCTAGTCTACACAGGCCCATGATCTGATCCAAAAGGTTTCTTTTTATGTTTTTAGCCTGGGACCAAAAGCATATTATAATCTCAGGTTCTTGGGTTAAGCTCTGGGATGAGATTTTTTGGAAGAAACTGTCAATAATCAAAGTCAGTTGTAAATCGCACTTCTCAAAATTCTGGAATTTGATTAACTCCGTAGATAAAGGTTTTTGTTTTCTGGTGAGAAAGATAGGACTGCAGCCTAAGTTTTATTGAGCTTACTTCTGAGAAGAATAAAAACACTTCGAACACATCTACCCATAGACTGTTGGCAGAAGATAAACCTAACTGGCCAGAACACTGATTTGTATGTAAAAAGGGCAAAGATCTGGGCCTTCAAGAAGTTAAACAACTGCGCCCTGGATGTCCAACCAATAACAGTCCCATTCATTTCCAGACAAGTGCAAAACCTTGTCACCTATCTACTGACTATTCTTTCATGGTCCTAATCATTTTAATGGGGTTACTCTATTCAGTTCATTGTCATGTTAACATCCTATAAAAAAAATCTTCTGCAAATCAGTCAGTTCTAGAACTGGCAGGCTGAAAATGCCCTCAGAGACAATCTAGACAATGGAGGACATCCACAGCATATCAAAGTCAATTTTATATCAGCAAAGAACAGGTGAAACCATGGCACAGCCCAGCATCTAATCAACAGAGTACATTCAGAAATGCAGGTGTGAATTTTGAGTTTTTTCATAGTGTTGGTTATAGTATTGAATTAAGATCAGGAAGCCTATGGTGTAGAAAAACTGGATACGTTTTCCTCTGTCTCTCATGACACTGGAACCAGGAGTATCCAGCGAAGCTGATTGGCAGGAGATTTAGGATGGAGAAAGGACATCCTTCTTCACACAGTACACAATTAATTTATGGAATTTCCTGTCACAAGACGTGATGATGGCCACTACCTTGGATGGCTATAAAAGGAAATTGAATAAATTCATGGAGGATAGATCTATCAATGGTTACTAGGTATGATGGCTACATGCTTCCTTCAGATTTAGAAGCAGAGCGCCCCTGAATAACAGTTGCCAGGGAAGCAGCAGTGGATGAAAGCTACATGTCCCAGTTCTGGGCTTCTGAGAGACATCTGGTTGATCACTGCAGGAATCATGGAGAAGAGCAATGGTTTGAGCTCTGGTTCTCCAGGGAGCTATGGAAGCCAGGCAAGGAAGCTGCAGAATCCTCACAAAAAACCTGCTGCCCTGTACAATATATAGGATTGTACCCTTATGGGAGCTGTGGCCAATGGCCCAGTAGGTCAAGGGAGCTGCCAGTCAAAAAGTTTGGGAACCACTGGATTAGAAGAACCTTTGGTTCAATCCCAATTTTCCTATGTTCTTACATTTCAGTGACATCACTAATATGAAAATGAGAAAGACTTATCTATCCACAAGCATCTCTCTCTTACACACACACACACACACACACACACACACACACACACACAATGAGTAGGTGCCTTGCAGAAGGCACCCACAAGTGAAATTGCACCCCACACTCTAAATAAAACCACAATGGCTTTATGAAACACTTTTTCTGCTCTCTTATTTATTGACAGGTGTTTTTTTTTCTTTTTTGTAATTACAACACAATGAAATGATGGTAAGTACATAAGATAGTATAAAAAAGCCATTTTAACCCTTCCCTTAGTTAAGACACTTACAGCAGACAAGAACTGCCCCACCCCGAAACCCTCCTCAAATGAAAACAAAATAAATAGAAATTAATAAATAGAAAATAAATCACTGCACAGCCCTTAACTCTTTGATTGCCAGGTCAAGAACCAAAAAGACAATTCTAGCATGTGACATTTTTCACTTTATTTTATTTTGTGGTTAAGGGTTGCCACAGCAGTCAAAGGGTTATTGAAGTCTTGTAAACATGAGTACGTGGTTGAAAGATGTTCAGTCATGTAAATGATTGACAGATTAATATCATGACCCCTTGACCTTTAATTCTGCAACGTTATAAGGAATTAGATGATATTAGCTTGGTGAGCCGGTACATAGATTAATAAACCCATTTTTAAAATTGATTTTAACAGTGTACTATGAGGCCTTTGTTCAACTAATAAAAATAATGTGTATATAATAAAACACTGTTAAATGCACTGATCAATGAACAAAGAAAAAGCACACAAAACAATGAAAATGTATCAATCTAAGCACCACAAATTTTTGCCTGATTATATCTGACAGTCATTATACACTTTAGCACCATTGAGTCAACCTTGCTTATGCACACAAAAGAGCTTTGTGTTTGTCCATAGGAAGTACTTGAAAGAATAACATGTCATCTACTTATTTATTTAAAATGCAGAAGATGTTGTGGGGAGCATACAGTAACATAAAAGGAAAAAAAAAAGATTAAATTGGGAAAAGAAGTGCTAGGTTTCTGGAAGTAGATAATTTTTCTATTATCTTTTTGCTTATGAACTGTCCTGTGAGTTGAACTCCGGCATGAAACGGAGGAAAGAGTGGCATCATTGGAGGAAAGAGTGGTACAATAAACCTAAGTACACACGCGGCTTTACCACTTGACAGTCTCTCATATAGTGGGATCAACATAGCAACACCTGCCTATAGAAAGGAGTTCGTCCTAAAAGGAACATTGTAGCTTATTGTAAGGAAGATGCTGCATACCTGAAAACCCACCAGGTTCCCATTCTGGCTTCTTTGTAGGACTAAAGACACTTTGAGATGCCATATGGGTGGAACTACAAAGCTGAAAGCCTAATCTGGTTAAAAACAAAGTCTGGATGTTGCATATGCAAAAAATTTTTTAAAGGACCTTTAAGAAAAAGAATGGAATTGAATTTTTCACAATCAGTTGATTTATGAAAATAATTAGAACCTACTAGAATACTGGTCTCTATCCCATGTTAACACTTCATAATCAGGTACAATTCTTGCACAAGGTGAATGGCAATAACAGTAAATGAAATAAGAGCAATACACACTTACAGTATGCAAAATTGCAAAGAGCTGAAATACTTGAGCCACCTATTTAAATAAATGAATGAGGGTACACTCACTTCCTACCAAAGCTAAAAAGAAAATTCCATTTGGCGGCCTTCAAAATTCTTGATTGCATAAACATATGCAGGTCAAGTTGTCTTGAGCACTCTTAAGGAAGTCGTTTTGAGAGATGGTGTGGAGCAGAAAAGCAGATGGGAGAGAAGAGAGCTTAACTCCTGCCCTGCCCACTACTTTTCCACTCAAAGTTACATTCCTAAAGCCCTTTGTTACCCCAAACATGTACTGGGGGAGGGTAAACATATTTATGGAAACACAAAGGGGAAAGCAACTTGGGGCATGAATTGGAACTGAGCAGAAGTATGGAAACGGTTCAAGTATCTCACTCCTTCACTCCTGTCCAAAGTATGACTTTTTAAAGAAATGGTCGTTGGGAATTTGTGATATCATTTGCTTGCCAGATTGGGCTTTAGGCCTGCCCTAAGAAGTAGAGAAAAGCAAGCACACGCTTACCTAAGTGCGGCTGCACAAATGTAACGGGTTGGGGAAGTGTTTCTGAAACAAGTACTGGGACAAGCAAATGTCTCCCTGCTTTCAGCAGCCATGGAGTCAAATGGAAAATATCTCCTAAAAATGCCTCTAACATCTAGCAACCAGTTCTGTGGAAATAACCCAAATATTGAGAAAGCAGTTAGTAAAAGGGACTTGCGGTTAGACCAATATTTCATTTAGGGGAACGGACAGTAGAAACAGGACCCATGTCCTCTGAAATCTCTCTAAACTGCCACTGTTATGGACATGACAAAAATAGCCGCCACCACCAGATGGGTCACACATGCAAAGAAACAAAGAGTCCAAACAGCCCCTATATCCACCTCACTCACACACATATTCTCATCTTAAATGGCTAACACTGAACGATCAGCAGCTGTCCTGGTACATCTACAAAACTTCCAAGATTCTAAGACTGTAAACATGTAGCAGATGCTACAAACTCAGTATGAGCTACAGCAAGAGATTATTTAGCCAGAGGCCTGGATATCCAGCATATGGATAAAATAATTAAGGGGAAAGAGGAGCAGTAGCAGAGAGATTATCTGCCATCTCAAGACTCTAACCTGCTGGGCTAAGCAGCTGAGCATTCCCAGCTTGGTTGCGATTATGCGGGTGAACACAGTGCTGTGAGTTATTAAGTTGGGGGAGACGCACAAACATTATCCTTGAAGAATGCCTACAAAGCAGCAAATATTTGGGCAGCTGACAAAGCAAAAGGAGCGGATTAAAACCCGGTCCTCTGTAATACTCGGTCATTGTGACATTAAACCCTAAGAATGACACCAGGCCACTGTGGCACTACTTTTAACAGTGTCAAAGAAGCCGTATCCAAACACTCTAATGCAGTGGTTCTCACACATTTAGCACCGGGACCCACTTTTTTAGAATGAGAATCTGTCAGGATCCACCGGAAGTGATGTCATGACCAGAAGTGACATCATGAAGCAGGAAAATTTTAGCAATCCTAGGCTGCAATCCTACCCACACTTACCCAGGAGTCAGTACCATTTACTACATTGTTAAAAGAATATACATAGTAGCTCGTTAAAAGTATAGTTCTGTAACATTTCCCCAAATGTAGTCACATATCATGGCAGCATCAAGTCTAATGTATTAAAAATAAAATATGGAAATGAATGGGGACCCACCTGAAATTGGCTCACGACCCACCTAGTGGGTCCCAACCCCCAGTTTGAGAAACACTGCTCTAATGCAAGGAAATTGTTTCTGCTGGTGCAATTTGTTTTCCTCTTATTTGGGCGCGAGTCAATCATTGAATGAGGTCTAAAGTCAAAGACACACCTCACCATCTGAAGGCCTGATGTTAAGGGATGTCAAAGCCAATCTGTGAGCAGAAAGGGCGGTTAAATATGCTCAGCGGATGGCGCTGCAGCTGTGCAGCGAGTTAGCAGCATGATACGAAATAAGCAAGTGCACAAAGAAGAAGGGAAGGTGGAAAGCATCTAGAAAGGACAATTCCCTTTGGGGTAATTTTAATTCCTCCTATTAGGGGATCACAGAGGTTGCAGGAAATAAGGCAGTTTGTGAACTGGCCCGCAGGATGCCCTCTCCAAACCTACAAATAATCAATGGGTTCACTTTGCCCTGTTGGTCCATCCTTTTTTTCACAAAATCAGATCAGAGGCAGATAACTGCACATTGTTGTCTAATAAAAAGCATGTATTTCAGTAAAATCTTTACGCATTTGTATTAAACAACCACACAAGTACTGTGGTATGGAAATGTCTCTTATCAGATGACATTGTTCATGAGAAACCAGCAGTTTGGGAAACTTGGGGCACCATCCAGTCAAATTCAGCACCTTCAAGTCTCATTTATTTCAAAAGGAGATGCAAGTCAATGAGACAGAAACTTGCTTTAAAGTAAAATTGTGTGCTCCAATTGTATGACATTTTCTAACCTGGAATTTAGCAACAATGAGTAAGATGATTGTATCTGATGTGGGATCTACATTATTAATGTTGTCCAAGTTGCTCCAGTATTACTTCTCTTTCTTGTCACCTGTGATTAATCAAATCCATCAAGGAAGGTATGCTGCTATTGGTGGGGAGCGCCAACACTTCTCTGAGGAAGAATTAAATGGCCCTATTTCTCTGGGAGCTACTTCATATATTACAAGAAGTGGCCAAAAATGGAATGCCTTGAAACAACTTCATGCAAAATTTCCATCCATTCATCTCTGCTGTGAGATGAAGTATGAGCTACATACACTCTACCCACCCCTTTTTGTCGTCTTCTGTTTTCAATCACCATTTCCTAACTCATATTTGCTTGGGCTTTTGCAGTAATACAAGTTGTATGGATTCTAAATGAAACCCTATGTGTATCAAAAATCCTGAACAAACATTTCCGTTGGAGGGTAATACTAGTACCGCGTACGTTTATGACAGATCTAAATCTGAAAAAGCACAAAACAAGGCTCTAGAGATACAGCCAGTGAGAAAAACCAGCTTTTCAGAGAAGTGAATCTGTTGCATTGGTACAGTCAGAGGTTGGACGAAGTGCCACACTTATAACAGGTTCGTGCACGGTTATTTCAAATGATGACAAGACTATGGTTTCTCTGGCTTTTGCATGTGGTCATTTTGTAGAACGGTAGCAATTGCTTCCGTACGCACTCACATAATCCAGGGGCTATGTGTTAATGTGTTATCAGTGGGGCTCTCTTTGATCACATATATTTTGCTGGATTGCACTGTGTTACTTTTGCTGAGAAAGAATGAGACACTTCTTGGAACTAAGGGTAGAAGTGCCATTCTTGGTACATCTGATCTCTGCCTCATGCTTACAAAAAGGGAACATTAGTTTTGTGCTAATGTCCCACCTCTGGGTTAATATATTAACTACTGTGGGCCGTTGGTATCTCCGGATTCCACCACTCGCAAATTCCACCATCTGTGGATGCTGAGTCTGCACCTCAGAACACTTCATGTCCAGGAAGTGCTCTGAGCAACAGGAAAGCCCATGGCCCATTCCAGAACGCAGAATTTCAGTATGCAACCAGAAGCAGAGGTCACAAACCGAATGTGGCTCCCGGTTGCATCCTGGAGGCCTTCTGAGGAGGCAGGGAGGCCCTTGATGTGGGTGGCAGGCCCAGCTCAACCACTGGAGGCCTGGCTTGGTCCTGAGTAATTGCATTGCAACATTCCCCATGGACTCTAGCACTCACAGTTCTTGGAACGAAACCTCTGTGGATACCAACGGTCCACTGTAATTGTTGGTTCAGAATTCTACATACAAATTTAATGCATTGGGGCTGCAAGAGGAACAGAACAACAACTAGATCCTGTTTTGAGATCTCCCACTGAGTTTGTTTCCAGTATATCTATTCTTAGCATTTTATACATTGTGATTTTCCAAGGATTAAAAATAAAAATGCAGTAAGACAAATGAAAGGGTAGCCCTTACTACATGACATTGTCTTGCCATATAGGGATGGCAATTAACTTGCACTTTAGGCTGCTCCTGTTACTGTGGCTGTCCCTAGATTCTGACTTTTCTCAGGGAAAAAGATTAGGGAATCTGCATATTTGGCAAGTTGCATAATCTTCAAAGAGATCACACATCAGACACCACAAACACACCTTTTATAGTTACTAAACACCTTGGATATAACAGCTTGGATCTAATCAAGCATAAATCAAAACTCTGTCCATGTATTAGGGCTTTCCCATTCATCTCCCACTAAGCACTTCAAAAAGCCACTCCCAAAGGTCAGTGGCTCTCCAAAATGGTGTTGGATGTGGTGGCAGGACTGTAGCAAGAGGGGGATCTGCAAAAATCTGTGGGCACCTTACATGAATGGAAAGCACTTCTGCTCATGCAAAAGGCTCTTTGAACACAAGCTAATATTTTTCAGTGTATGACATTAGTGTGTCTGGCAATAAGATGCTGAGACCTTGCTCTAAGGTGAACATGGGCATACTGGGTTCTTATCAACAAGCCAGAACAGGATCCCTACTTGGTTATTAACACGAAGAGTGTGACATCAAGAAACAGAGGCATCAAAATAAAATTATGCAAGTAACTCAATATATAGAAACTGCAGTCCTCAAATACAGAACCCTGAAGCAATCAGCACTGAAGAACTTGCAGAGAAAACGCCCTGATAACACAAGCATTAGTATGGCATCCTATGCACACTTACCTGGAAATAAGCTCTGATTGGAACTTACTTCCAAATAAATACACATATGACCAAGCTGTACCTGTTGAGGGGAAGAATATACTTAGACAGATTCACATGTACTTGCATACTTCCATGAGACTGCACCAGTGTGAACGGTCTGCACAGGTCATGTATGCAGCCTCCACAATCATCTTATGATATGGGGAACCTCAGTGCTTCATTTGATCACATTAGCCAGCATGATTTCCATACATTTGGCTGTATTTTTAATTGCGTTTTCATGCTCCTTAAAGCCCTACCTCCCAACACAGTAACTTCACTCGGAAGTTATAAAATTCATATTACAGTTTAGTCTGGGATATGTGAAAGGGTCCTTTGGAGCACGATCATTTTCTTTCCATTCCAGCCTGTCAAGTAAATACATACAAGTGTATTTACAAAAGTTTCCAGCTTTCTGATAAACGGTGAACTCAAACATTTTTTTCCTCCTGATTCATGGCAAATAATATTGTGCTATTCATCACTTTACACGACACACCAGAACTGCCTTGATAGACCTTAACAGATTGATGACATCTGTATTTTTGCATTGCATTGATCCACAAATGTCGTTTGTGACACTGTGAATACAGATTTGCTTGTTAAACATCTTTCCCCTACTGGATCCATATGTATAGATAAGCATCCACTGTCTACTTCATGCATCTGATGAGTGTTACACTTGCCCCCAAGACTCTTGCCACAATACACTTTTTTGCCTTAATGGACTCACAGGATTTCTTCCTAGTTTGCATTGCAAACTGCAAATATATTACTGGGCATGTGCCATTTACTTAAAATTCAGTATTATTTTTAATTCTTTTGTAAATGCTCACATGAGAGATCCTGTTAAGCTTAGTGAACAAAAACAGCCTTATAAAAATGAGTTGCATGGACCAAGTGCTCATCACATAACTCTTTCCAACGCAATTATGGCATGGATTTTATTGTCTTTCTTTTTATTTTTAAGAGTTTAGTATCTAAATTGGGGCATTCTTATTTCAACTCCAGTGGTTAAACTTATGAACACAGGGGCATGCATACACACATAAATGCACACACTCCTAAAATTAGCTTGAACACACAAGGTGCAACAACCTGGGGCAAAAACTATCAAATGATTGTTCCATAAAATAGAATTCTATAATAGAAAAGCTCACGCAACTTTGACTTCCATGGCAAGAAGCATGCCAAAACTCGATTCAGTTCACTTTTTTCTCAGTATATAACATATAATGCACTTTTAAACAGATCAAGTTATTAAGCATTCACATAGCCATGATGTACCTTAAATCAAGCACTACACATCATCACACTTGCCTTCCTGCACAATTGTTGTATGTTAAATCCTCCAAATATAAAACAGTTGTTTCCTTACAAAAAGAGCAAATGGTAACATGCTCAGCTCCTTCCTTGCTTTTCAGGAAACAACTGTACTGAAATTCTAAGCTGCTATGAGAGAAAGAGAGACGCTGAATAGGAAGTAAATTTTTCAAGAGATGGGGAAGAACAAAAATAAAGCTGCTGCCCTGAACTCATGGTAATATATATGTTACAATAAACATGGTAAATGTTGACAATCATGTGCATATGCTGACAATGTCATCCAAATTTTGTGCATATTCAAAGTCAGGTATCTATTTTTCTACTTTTCAGACATAACACCAATGAATGCAGCCAACTGCAGTTAGAGGACTGGCAAAATTCACTAGTGTATTTGGGTACTCCCAACATTTGCCTGGGATTGTTGACGTTCATGTTTGGAATCACTCAGTAACATGAAAATCTATAGGCTACTGTAAAAATCAGCAAATGCAGGCTAAATAATTTTGCATCAGTTTCAAATTTCCAAAGATAACACCAGGGCCATAAGGATAGATCTCTTCCTATCCTTGATGATTTCAAGGGGGGGGGGGAGAAATACCCCACATATTGCTCTATTTCTGCAGCTGTAGTCAATTGTTGTATACTTGCAGCAACAAGTGAAGTGGACATACCAGAGTAATGCAACAGTTTCATAGTGGTGCAACCTTATCCTACTATAAAACGTATCTCTTAAATGTCACCTGCATTGCAAGTGTGCTACAAACCACCCCTTCTCATAGTTACCCATCCATACATTGGTTTATGGTCAAAGAATGAAGAACTGCAATGCCTCACATGATTCTAAAATAAACTCTGAATTAAAAAAACCACAAAAAACAAAAACAAACCCTCCCGTCATGTTTAATTGAATAAGAAGGCAGACTAATAGTCATGCTATGCTCAATACAAATATAAATTCAAGGCAGTCGAGCTATTCATTACCAAAAAATAATATGTATATATACTTACACTCTCTAAAAAATGAGTCAGTAATGTGGATTAGGAAATCAGTAAGAAACTGTCTGAGTCTAGTATAAAAAACCATTTTGCGTAAAAGTCAATGACGGCCCTTTTCAAGTATTTGAGCATTTTTTGTCTGTTTTAGAACATCATTATTTATAATGAGCCACTTGTAGAAAGGACTGGTTTGATACAGAAAATTGCATGGAAATTAAAGAGAAATTTGCTTCCACCGCAGTTCATTTTTAGAGCGTGCATGTATACATAGCAACTGTTCCATCTAGGGATCCACAATCAATACTGGGCATATTCATTGGGAAGTTTTCCTATAACACTTGCCAGTGGAATAAATGGAAGCTGTGCAAGGACACTGACACGCACTGCCTATTTATTTCCAAGGGTTTGGGGAAAGGGGGCTTCTCAGCATACTATGCCCACTGTCCTTCCCTAAAAAAACAGGTGAATGTTTGGACAATGTATAATAGGCCTTTTCCCCATTTTTTTTTTGTAAGAAGACCAGTCCTAATCCAAATGGATCAGCAACACCAGATTTCCTGTTGAGCTTGTGCCAGTTTGCAAGTTAAAGGTCAAAGAGCAAAGACATCAAACAGTACACAGTAAGGAAATTCAGACAGCAAAGGGTTTTTTTTTCCACAGAAGACAATGTTTAACCTAGTAATGACAGTCAACGGATCAATAAAGTTCAAGGCAAGCTGTTCATCGTTTCAAAAGCTACTCCCCTGGACTCCTAGCTTTCATACAAAGCCAGGTATCTGACTGGTGGGGTGCATTTTTTTTTCTGAATGCCTTTAATAAGTTCACAGCCCAGTGACTGTAAAAAGTCTGTCACTGTGAGAAGCAGCTCCTAAAATCAATAAAAGAGGTCTGTCAGTTGCTGACTTTTCTCTAGGAAAAAAATATTGATACACAACCTGCTCTGCAGGTCACATGAAAATGACAATACTGCTGTTAGCACAAAAATTACACATGATCACACAATGCTTTGGTGGTCCCTTGGTTCCATCAGTGACTCAATGCACAGCTCAAGGCCAGAGGTCTCACCAACCCTTTGAGAACTAAGGCAAATAACCCAGTTGGCAACATGTGAACAAGGCGGGACCCATTCAACATTAAGACTTGTTGCTTCCTTGTTTTAAGTGAAATTACTGAACCTGCATGTGTCCATGCCCCAAGGCAAATTCAATGATCAAGCAGCATAGCCTTTAAAAAAAAATTAAACTACACTACATTTAAAAGATCCAGCCAATTGCTTGGCAGGAGAGGTCCCCCTCTCCCCACCCCAGCTTGCTTCTCAAGATCTGTTGTCAATTCCATATTCCTGTTTTCTCTCAGGATGGGTGCAAACAATCACTATTATAGGGGTTCCAGGAAGTATGATAGAAACACAGTTTTTTGTGTTGTACATACTGCTTCATTTTGCTCTGATGTCATTTCTGGCCTCCAGGCTTTGAAGCAGTGCAGAGATCTACAAAACCTGTCAAGAGGGACAACAGTGGGATGAGTGTACACAATGCAGGCAACAATGCCGCTATCATCTTCCTTTCAATTTCCTGGAAAAAGAACAATTGTCTGCCTCCAGCCTTAG